>NC_050444.1:122847813-123120657 GCF_903995425.1 Onychomys torridus | reverse complement strand
CATAACCACACCAGGAGCTACACCTGCAGGGGTGTTCCAAAGAGACGAGTGTGTTCAACACCTAATTGAGTGCTTGATAAATGGAGGCAGAAGAGATGACCAGTAAAGGGAGCAAAATAACACCTCCAGAAAGAGAGAAGAGTCAAGGATGGAGCTGTGAGGAAGAGGCCCCTGTTTGAGAACCTTCCACAGATCTGCTCCACCCAATGGCTGAAGCCCAATCTCCATGCTCCTCCCGGCCTCTGCTCAACCCACTCTGCGCCTTCACTGCCTACATCACTGCACATGCGACTTTGACTCTGGCCAGAGAAGCCCAGTCCTGGGGTCACCGGGGTTTTAGAAAGGCAGCAATGGGGAGTGAGCTCAGGGGTGAGAGCAGCAAATGTCTGGATAGCCACATCCACGACGGAATGATTGAAGATTATCAACAACCTTGAGTCAGATCAGGTCCAGCTTTACCATCAGGTAAACCATAAAGAGGATTTTGGGTTCAGAACATCTCAGATCTCAGAAGGTAGTGTAGGGGCTGCAGACACGTGAGCCTTATTCCTCCTCTGCCTCCCCCAGCTCTGTACCTCTATTCATGCCTCTTCCTCTCTAGAAGAAAATTCTCATGCCACCTTCATTCATTTGTTGAGCTCCTAGTTATACTTCAAAGCTCCAGCTAGAATTCCTTCTGCCCAGTGAAAAGCTACACAATTGAGAGGGTCCTCTGCAACGGAATGAGAGTTTTCCTGGAAGCCAGGGGTACACCAAAGATTGGATTAAAATTCCTTGCCAAAATTATTTTCATTCTAAGTTTTATTCCCACAAAACATTCATTGAATGAATGAATAAGTAACCCTTTGGACATTCCTGACCCCCTCAGATACACATTCACTTCTCACTTGCCTCTCAAAATAGGGTACTCAGGGTACTCAGGGTTTCCTGTGATCGTTGTTTTGGGGACAATGATGATTAGAACTATCCTATTTGTCTGTGGCAGGGCCTTGCTGTGTAGCTCAGGCTGGCCTTGAATTCACAATCCTTCTGCTTCAGCCTCCTGAAGATTATAGGCATGCTTGGCTCTAAAATGTCCTTTATCACCCTGGACCATGACTCCATGCCCCTGTAGGTACAGAGCTCAGGGAACATCGTAAGGAGTGTTCCGTGTTAGGAGCCTGGGGCCCAGGAGCTCTAGGAAGCCCCCTCTCCCTTCTGCCCCAGTAGCTGTGGCCAGGTGGTCATACTGCAGCCGGCTATAATCCCACAAGTGAGCTCTTCCCTGATTACATCCGGAGATCACCTATGTAGTCACCTAAGGACCGTCACTTCCCTTTTAAGGAAAGCTCAAGACAAAGGAACTGGACATCCAGAGCCAGGTGGGTGACTCCAGCCTCCAACCCCAAGTCCATTTCCAAGCTGGGCAAAGTGGAACCCAGGAAAGATTAACTTAGAGAAAATTGCTCCACCTCAGGCAGGAGCTTCCTGTGGCCCAGAGCCAGGGACAGCTATGCAGGAAGCTGACCCCACCCACTCACTCACCCCAAGTCATTCAGCTCTTTCACCCTTTCCATAGTACAAGGCCCACAGAGCCCCCAACAGACACCCAGGGTGACTGTCGGCACTCAGTGCACTCGGGAGGCAGAGCCAGGTGGATCTCTGTGAGTTCGAGGCCAGCCTGGGCTACCAAGTGAGTTCCAGGAAAGGCGCAAAGCTACACAGAGAAACCCTGTCCCATGGTCTCTGGCCACCTTACTTCGAAGGACACCCTCTCTGAATGACCACACCAGTAGCTCGCTCTCCGCCCCACACCTTAAAAAGTAAGCTTTTAGCACCCCACCACTCGGCTGCAAGGTCAGCTGCACGCTGGATCTTGCCTCCCGCACCCCGGGGCTGCACTTTGAGACCACCAGACGACTGAATGAGCAGAGAAGACCCTCGGAGAACACCACCCCAACCCCGAAGTGACACTGTGACCTGGCATCCCTCGCCCGCACCTTGGAGCAACGGCGGAAGGTGGCGGTGGCCACATGCGGGACCTCATCGGCCAGGCCATCCTCCTGGGACCGGAGGGCTAGCATCAGCTCTTCGTAGTCGGCGTCCTCGTCCTGGGCACTGGCGACCACGGGGTGCAGTAACAGCAACAGCAGCAGCAGTGGCGACAGCGGCCACCTCAGCCGGGCAAAGCAGCGGGCGCCCATCGGGGAGAGGAGAGGTGCACACGGCGGTGGGAAGGACGTGGACGTGCCGGACTGGGACCACGGGGCTCGGGGGCTGCGGGCTGTGATGTCCCTGAGGCGCCAAGCACCGACTCAGCCCTCCAGTCTCAGACCGCCGTGCGTGCGTCCACGTGGGGGCGAAAGCCTTCTAGGGTGTGGGTGTTGGACGCCTGGGGGCCGGCAGATCACGCCACCCCAAGCCCCATCGGAAGATCCTCTCGGATTAAACATTAACGGGGCCTGGGTACTAAAGGATCGGGTTTCGGCCTCGCCCTCCCCAGACAGCGTCAAATGACGTTCAGAGGAGGGTGAAACCCCAAATCCTAATTGGGCTGCAAGCCGGGCCTGCCACATTCCCCCGCCTCTCATCTTCAGCCCTGGTGCCAAGTCAGAGCCATGCCGAGCCCACCTCTTCAGTGTTTCCGGGGTCTGCCAGCCACCCCCTTACTTCTCCCTCCAACAATATTAACTAACTTCCCCTGGACACTCCTCCTTCCTGTGACCCACGACCTTAGTCCATGTCGCATACAGACTCCTGACTGCCCACTGACTTCTCCCTACAGCCTGGATCCCCTCCCTGGCCTGCACCCCTCTGCTCCCATAGCCTACCTGGAGAAAACTGCTTTCTTTGGGTTCCAGCTACACTCACCTCCAGGGACAAAGGCTCCACATTTAAATCCTCAAAGATGCCAAACTCCATTGTAAGCACAAGGTGGGGGAATCCAAAGGTTCAGTCTGTGTCTGTTTGGGGATTTTGTTTTTTGTTTTGTTGTTGTTGTTGTTTTGTTTTGTTTTGTTTTTTTTAGACATTGTAGCCAAGAACTCAATGGAGCAAGCTTTCCGTGCACACTAACGATGCGCAGGGCCAGAGCCGCCAAGGGGAGCCTGTCGCTCTGGTGTCAGAGCACGGGCACAATGCCAGCCTCTCCTCGGAAGCAGGACTCCAAGCTGCTCAGCCGTGAATCCAGGTCCTGCGGTCTGAGGCAGCTGTCCATTCCATCTTGTCTTTACCTCACACCAGAGAATCCTCTGGAGTAGGCTAAAGGAAGGCCCCGCTGAGGCTAGGTTGATGTCATCCCTGGGTTCTCTTTCTTTCTTTCTTTCTTTCTTTCTTTCTTTCTTTCTTTCTTTCTTTCTTTCTTTCTTTCTTTCTTTCTTCCTTCTTTCCTTCCTTCCTTTCTTTCCTTCCTTCCTTCCTTCCTTTCTTTCTTTCCTTCCTTCCCTCCTTCCTTCCTTCCTTTCTTTTTCTTTTTCTTTCTTTATTTTTTTATGGAGCTGAGGACCAAACCCAGGGCCTTGCGCTTGCTAGGCAAGCACTCTACCACTGAGCTAAATCCCCACCCCCTGTGTTCTGTTTCTTTATCCCCCCCACCAAAATAGCCCATCATTGCAGGAAAATGAGCTCATTCACATTTATTTACTCAGAGATGCTGGATACTCCCCCTTGCTTCAATGAACCAGACTTTGGCCAGCATCCTCCCCAAGGCTACCTGCAGCAAGTCCCCCAGCTAGTCTTTCTCATGCTCCCTCTGAGGCTTCTCATCCTGAAACTGTACACAGAACGTCTCAATGTCGATCTAAGACGGTCTTGGTTCAGTATTATGTGTGTGTGTGTGTGTGTGTGTGTGTGTGTGTGTGTGTGTGTGTACTTGCGCGTGCGTGTGGTCCCGAACAGCCTGTGTTGGAGGAGGGGGATGGGATGGGGTGAGGAGAGGAAAGGGGAAGGTGTGTAGTACCCTGGGCTCTTTGACAGATGGAACCAGAGGAGCAGTCATGTCTCATCCCACACCCTTCACTGCATTCTCCCGGGGAGGTGGGGGAGATAGATACCTAGTACCTAGCAGGGTGCCTGCCACTTGGCTGGGTTTTCATCCCTCATTAATTGTCTCCCTACCATAAGTTGCCCCAAGCAACTCTTCCCCATTCAGATCTATCCCCTGGCCCTACCCACTGGTCACCAGTGGGTGGCCCTACCCCCAAATGTACACTGGGAAGTTCTTCCTCTCACTCCTAAAACCATAGTAGTAGGTTCGAGAATGTCCACTCAAAAGATGTGCCCAGCCTTGACCCTACTTAGGGGGCTGGTTTGATAAACAAAGGAGGGACCTAGGCAAAAGCCAGGGGAACACCAGGAAGAGGCTGGGCAAAGATGGAGCGGATGGGAGTGGGGCTAACACAGGGGTGTGGGGCCCCCCAAACCGGAAGAGACTAGGAGGGTCCTCCCCACAGTATAACTCCACTCCCCCATGATGGAGACTTCCGGCCCCCAGAACCTCAAAGCAACATGTTTCTGTTGCTTGAAACAACCATTTGTGCTAGCTAGCATCTTGACCACTTTGGCTATCTTTTCAGAAATGCTGTGTTTTTACAGAAATACTTTCAAATGGAATTTTCAACATCTAGCTTTTCATTTCTATTGGTGAAGTGGTGAGGAGATGCCTTAATTTTTTTTAGACCGCAGTTTCTGGTCTTCATGCCTTATAGACCTTTCTGCCATCATTCCCTGGGATTAAAGGCTCACTTTCTGGGATTAAAGGCGTGAGTCACCGTGCCTAGCTGTATCCTTGAACACACAGAGATCCAGGTAGATCTCTGACTCTAGAATGCTAGGATTAAAGGCGTGTGCTACCACTGCCTAACATCTATGTTTAATATTGTGGCTGTTCTGTTTTCTGACACCAGATTAGTTTACTAGCATGCACAATATTTCAGGGAACACAATACCACCCGACAAGTGTGAAGAAGTTAAAAGTGGAGAAAATGTTTCCCTTTTTAAAGCTAGTGTTTTTTGTTTGTTTGTTTTAAGATTTATTTATTTATTATGTATACAGAAGAGGGCGCCAGATCTCATTACAGATGGTTGTGAGCCACCATGTGGGTGTTGGGAATTGAACGCAGGACCTCTGGAAGAGCAGTCTGTGCTCTTAACCTCTGAGCCATCTCTCTAGCCCACCAAAGCTAGTGTTTTGTAAATATTCATTATTTGTTTGACAAATTCATACATCTGTATATTTTGGTTATTTTACTCCTCTATGATCTCCGACCCCCCCCCCCGCCTCTGCTGAACCCCCTCTTCTTCCCAACAAGTGTCCCTTCTATTTTCATGTCTTTTGTTTTCTAGTTTGTTTGGGGGTACACTGAGTTTCATTACTTTTGCTAGCATGAGCATGAGTTGGGGGCATTTCCTGGAGAATGAGCAACCTAACAGTGTACTGCTGAAGAAAATGCTGTCCCTCACCCCAGCTGCCATTGCCTGCTAGTAGCTCCTCAGGGAAGTGTGGGGCTTCATGAGCCCCTTTGCCATCCATGATAGAGGGTTACCTGTCTTGTGAGGTAACCATGGCTGCTGTGAATTCAACGGCCTTGTCATGTTCAGAGGATAACATTTGCAGCACTCCTTCCTATCCCCTGGTTCTTCTGTTCTTTCTCGCCCTCTTTTCTATGATGTTCCTTGAGCCTTGTAGGAGGGGTTTGATAAGGATGTCCTGTTATGGCTGAGCACCGACAGTCACTGATTCTCAGAGCTTTGACCAGTTATGAGTTTCTGCATTAACTGCTGCCCAGTTCAAAAAGAAGCTTCTCTGACCAAGGTTGAGAGTAGCACAAATCTGTGGGTACCAGCAGAAATATTTATAAGTTTGGCAATATGACTATTTAGTAAACAACAGCAGTAGTTTTCCCCTTAGGGCTTGACCTTCTCAGCTGTGTTTTTTTGACCAGTTTTACAGTACCAGGTATAAATCCCCTCCTGTGGAGTGGGCCTCAAATCCAATCAGAAAGTGGTTGGTTACCCTCATGATAGCCATGCCATTATTGCAACAGTGAACATATATTGCTAGGCAGATTGGTGTTGAACTCACAGGGCTAACAGCTGGGTAAGACTGTTGACTTTTCTCTTTCACCGGCCTGCACAGCATCCTTCAGCTGAGAGAGCTAGGCAGCAGGGAGGAAGCTTCCAACTCAGTTCTAGCTTGATTTCTCTATGTCCTGCGCATTAGTCAGGGTTCTCTAGAGTAACCTAACTTACA
The DNA here is from genome assembly GCF_903995425.1 of Onychomys torridus. Taxonomy (NCBI): domain Eukaryota; kingdom Metazoa; phylum Chordata; class Mammalia; order Rodentia; family Cricetidae; genus Onychomys; species Onychomys torridus. Next base: position 123,114,428 of record NC_050444.1, on the reverse strand, counting down.
GAAAGAATCTCTCTTTACATGTATAGAAGACCTTCCAGGTCTTCTAACCAACAATGACTTACAGGTCAGCTAACCAACAATGGTGACTATGAAAGTCCAAGAATCCAATAGTTGCTCAGTCCACCAGGCTGGATGTCTCAGCTGGTCTTCAGTTGGAATCCCAAAGAAGTAGGCTCTAATGCAGCGAAGGAATCACTTGCTAGTAAGGAGAAAGCAAGCAGGCAAAGAGCAAACCTTTCCTTCAGTGGCCTTATACAGGCTTCCAGCAGAAGGTGTGACCCAGATTAGAGGTGGATTTTTCCAACTCAAAAGATCTGGATTAAAGATGTGTCTTCTCACCTCAAAGATCTGGATTAGAAGTAGATCTTGCCACTTCAAATTCATCAACAATCCCTCATAGGTGTGCCCTCCATTTTTGGGTTTTAGTTAATTCCAGATGTAATGGACAACCAAGAACGGTCATCACATCCTGCAACCAAAGTGTGTGGTGTTTTCAGCAATAACGTCTTAGCATGTAGTTCTGGGGAACATGCAGCTCCTTTAGTTTTCAGTCTAAACTTCTAAATCTAGGGGCAGAATTCCTCCTTCGGGGACCCAGGCTTTTTCTCTCAAAGCATTCAACAGGTTGGGTGAGGCCAACCAATGTTGTGGAAGTCATCCACTTTACTCAAAGAAAGTAAGTCAATGATTTAAATGTCAGTCAGATAAAAAAAAAATACTGCAATAAAGGTGGTTAAGCATTAGGGCACCAAACTACCACAAAATGATCCATCACATTGTGCCTCCGAGGGAAGGAACCAGGGTTTTTGTTTTGTTTTGTTTTGTTTTGCAGGTCTGGAGTTTATTTGGAAAAGCCAGCTAGTCCAGCCTTCAGGGCCAGTAGTAGTGCTGCTGCCCCTGGTGGGTGGGTATAGCAGGATCCTTAACACTGCCTGCCAGCGCTTGGCAAGGACTGGGGTAGTGTTGGTTGCTGCAGCTGGCAACTTCCGGGATGATGCCTGCCTCTACTCCCCAGCTTCTGCACCAGAGGTAGGTGCCAGTCAGTGCCGTTCCCCAAGAACAAAGGGAAGGTGGCAGATGCCCCCTCCCCCCTGCTGGCTGAGCTCCCAAGTGGAACCCTGGTGGGACTCATGTCTTCCCCATTCCAACCCACATCCTGTCCAATCCCTTAACCACCCTCCTCATTGTCCTGCTCTTTACCCATAACTGGCCCTAGTGAGATTGGGAGTTACTGCCAGCACCAAAGCCCTCATGTAACGACCATCAGAGTATCCACCATGTCAGGGGCTGTGGCAGGTGCATCCTGGGAGGGGCCTTCCTGGAGGAGGTGCCAGTCCAGCAGGTCCATCCTCATCTGAGGGACACCTGCAGGGCATCTGTTATGCAGTGGACTGTTAATGCCGGGAGTGCAGGAGTGGGAGGCAGCTGTCTCTCAGTTCAAGGCCTCATATAACCCACCATGCCTCCCTCACCACCACAGCTTACCAAACTGCTGAATTTAACATTGCTAAGGCCCAGCCTGTCTCCTCCACCTTGCCTGTTCTAGGCTTCTACACAGTACCATGCCTGCCTGACAGAAGAACTCTTCCTACCTACCCTGTCTTCTCATGAGAACATGGGGCTTCACAGAGACTCAGGAACGGGGTCTGGCACATGGTGGGCAGCTCTGGCTAAGGCGAAATGCCATTGTTTCCCCCTGAGGAGCCGCATTTTTCATAGGGGACAGCATTCCAGTGGGACATACGTGGGGGTTGGTGTTAGCTAGTCCAGAGGCAAGACCTCCCTACCCTCATTGTGACCCTCCTTTCTCTGCCACCCACCTCCTCACCTTGCCAGGTTATCACAGTTGGGGCCACCAATGTCCAGGACCAGCCAGTCACCCTGGGGACCTTGGGGACCAACTTTGGCCGATGTGTGGACCTCTTTGCTCCCGGGAAGGACATCATTGGTGCCTCTAGTGACTGCAGCACATGCTTCACGTCCCAGAGTGGGACGTCACAGGCTGCCGCCCACGTGGCTGGTGAGTCACCACCCCACCCTCCTGCCATCATGGCCCTTTGGCAGGCAGCAGGGTCTGTACCCTGACCCTCTGGGACAGGTCCTGTGCCTGAGGGCAAGTGTGAGGGTGACCTGATGGTACCTGTGGTGAGCAGCTTTCTGTCAGTGTGGTCCAGTGTCTGAGGAGGAGGCGCTTGACTTGAGGCTTCAGAAGGTTCAGCTCACACTCACTTGGCACCTTTATTTTAGGGTGTGCCATGGTGGGGAACGTGTGGCAGAGCAAAACTGCTCAGCCGAGAGGTCTTTTGACCTAGGACACACCCCCAATGACCTATTTCTATTAGGACCACATCTTCTGAAAGTTCTGTCTCCTCCAGTGACCAAGCCTTCAACACATAGGTTCAACTATCACAATGTCCTGAAGAACACTGGGTGTACCAGGGGGAGGTGTACAAAAAATGGAACAGAAAGTAATCAGGGCTCTCTTAGGGGGAACCCCACGGAGGTATCTGTACAGCCTTGGGGTCAGGGAAGCCTCCTTGGAGTAGAGAAGTTTGATGTGGGATTTGGTGGATGGCTTCACCTAGCAAACACCTGCAGTTGCTGAAGCCCATAGGCAGGAGAGAATGTCTTCTTACCTGATTTTCACCAAGTGAGGGAGGGATTGCAGGTACTTAAATTTCCAGACGAGCAGGTTTTGTATGTGTGCGCATGCATGAAATGTGTATGCATGCATGTGTTTGTTCCTTCATATGCACCCGGGCAGGAGTCCTATGGTTGGGAAGGAGGGCCAGGCCCCCACCTTCTCTAATTCTGCACCCCCAGGCATTGTAGCCATGATGCTGACTCTAGAGCCAGAGCTCACTTTGGCTGAGCTGCGACAGAGGCTGATCCACTTCGCTACCAAAGACGTCATCAACATGGCCTGGTTCCCTGAAGACCAGCGGGTGCTGACCCCCAACCTGGTGGCCACACTGCCCCCCAGCACTCGTGGAACCGGTGAGCAGGGTGGCAGGGAGGGCACACTGTCCCCTTCCTGGTTCTCACAAGAGGGTTTTCATTCCTTGGCTATAGTTTAAGGGTGGAGGCTCTGAAACGACTTGCTGACATTTTCATGATGTATTTCCATAGGAAAACAGTGAGTTTGAAGGCCCTTCTTTCCTACCATCAGCTGAGGCTTTCCTTAACATCCCAAGACCCTACTCATCTGGGACTTGTTGCAGGTGGGCAGCTGCTCTGCAGGACGGTGTGGTCAGCACACTCGGGGCCCACACGGACAGCTATTGCTACTGCCCGCTGTGCCCCAGAAGAGGAGCTGCTGAGCTGTTCCAGCTTCTCCAGGAGCGGGAGGAGACGGGGTGATCGGATTGAGGTACCCTGGCTGTTTGTGTCTATCCCCCACCAGTCCCAGCCCTCAGTGGCTGCAGCTGGTTGTCCCTGAGTTGTCTTCTAGTTCCCATTTTTCAGGCTTAAAGGTGTGGTCAAAGATCCCCATCCAGGATGGGCAGTGCCCACTGGGCATGCAGGCAGGGCCTTGTGCTAGAACACCTTGAGAGCTACTTCACTGTGTTGGTCTCTGGAGTTGGGGTGAGGGGCATGCAGGTGCTGTGTGACACTGAGTTTGGTTGGAGGGCAGCACCTGACCAGGAGGGCCAGGTCCTAGGAACAGCTCCTGTGACGCTTTCCAGGCTGGGGCTGGAGCTGCTATGTCAGCCACACAGTGTCTCCACTTGGAAGCAGAGTCTCTGTGTCCGGAAATTTTATATGGAACTGCCTGGAAAAAGAACAGTCTTGGGCCTGTTGTCTCTAGAGCAGTGGGAAGATGATGCTGAGGGCTCCAAGGGTCCCAAGTAGGTGCCTATGTACCTTTGTGCCAGCCTTGTATTCTTTCTTACTGGTTTTTGTTTTTCTGTGGCCCTCAGACTATAGGGGGGCAGCAGGTGTGCAAGGCCCTCAGTGCATTTGGAGGTGAGGGTGTCTACGCTGTCGCTAGGTGCTGCCTGCTTCCCCATGCCAACTGTAGCATCCACACTGCTCCTGCAGCCAGAGCTAGCCTGGAGACCCATGCCCACTGCCACCAGAAGGACCACGTCCTCACAGGTAGGAGTCCAGTCCAAGCTGGGAGAAAGAGGCCTTGTTTTGAAGTGCTTGACTCCAGAGCCTGGTCCTCTAGAACCTGAGATCCAGGGCCCACTTTAAGCTGGCCTCCATTGCTTCCATGCGGTGTGGTCCTCTTTCTCCTCGGCTTCCTTCTCAAGAGAGGGATGGAGGCAGTGCCTCCTCAGGGGTGATAATGGCAGGGTGAGGTAGAGCACAGGCTGAGGGTGCCTAGTGCCAGCCAAGGGAAGGCTCTGAGGCCTGTCTCCAAGGGGGGCAACCTCAGTTTGAATTCTGGCACTCAGCAGTGGGGGCAAGTTCTTTATCAGCCCTGTGCTCAGTTTCCTCATCGTGGAGTGCAAGGGTGTATGCCATGCAGGTGGCCTGGTCCTGGGACAAGGTGTGTTAGGTGTCCTTGTTATCTCACTGCCCTGCGTCTGGGTTAGGGAGCATAATGGGCACTGTCAGAAACATTCCCAGGCAAGTAGCAGAAATCGCAGGTGAAGACCTTGGGTGCCATTAGGGTATGGTGGCTGTAAGGTCAGGAGACGGAGCAGTCCTGTATGGATTGAGGATGTTAGAGAGGGCACGGAGGGGTGGGAAGCACTGAGAATGGCTTGCTCAGGGGCAGATTCTAGTGGACTACAGGCTGGGGAGCCACTGAGGGTTCCAGAGTGAAGGGTGGGGTGGTCAGAGCTCTGGTATAGAATGGATCTGCAGGGTGCAGATGAGCCCAGTCTGTGGCTGCAGACTGGACTAGGCAAGGTTCCTTAGTCCTGTAGGTCACACCTCTGTACTGCGCTCTCTTTTGGATCTGGGAGTGTCAACAGCTAAGCCCCAGGGCATATTCAGGGCAGTGAAAGCCTTCAACCTTCTGTCTGCAGCCTAGCAGAGCTCCACTCACCAGCTGAAGGAGCTGCCCCTCCAGGTAGAGCGGCTCTACTGAGGTCCCTAGCTAGGACCCAGAGAACTCTAGTCCCTAACACTGTAATATGCAGAGTCTTTGCCATGCAGAGATTATATGCTGGGACTTCACACATATGGCCTCCATTCCTCTTCACAGTGTCTCTGTGCCTTTGTGCTCGAAATGTTACTAAAGGGAAACCGAGGCAGAGTGACCACTATCCATGGCTTTGTAGCGGAGTGGGGGGTGTCCCTTACTCCCAAGACCAGAGGGAGTCCCTAGGTGTCCCAGGCAGACCTGGGCTCACACCTTAACCTTTGGTGGTAGGAGGGGGAAGGAACTCAGAGGCTCTGAGTACCTCATGCTTTTCTTAAGAAAGTAAGGCTCCAAGAGGTGGGATGGCACTGCCAAGACCCCTGGGATGGTCAGCGGCAGAGGTGAAAACCAGGCATCCTGCTGCTCAAACCAGCATCTGTTCTACGCTGAGCTGAAGCAGCCTCCAGTTGGGGTCAGAAAGACAGGAGGCCCACAGAAATATGGTGTCTGAGCTGGATGTCCTCTGTCCTAGGCTGCAGCTTCCACTGGGAGGTGGAAGACATTGGTGTCCAGCGGCCGGCTATGTTGAGGCCCAGGCATCAGCCTGGCCACTGCGTTGGCCACCGGGAGGCCAGCGTCCATGCTTCCTGCTGCCATGCCCCAGACCTGGAGTGCAAAATCAAGGAGCGTGGGGTCTCAGGATCTACAGAGCAGGTGAAGGGGTTGGAGGTACCTGGGTCCTGTGGGGGTGGCTGCCTGTGCTGGTGGTGCCCCATGCTATTCTGTGTCAAGGTAGAGGGGGTGGCTGAGCCAGGCAGCTTTTACTGTTGTATGTTCAGGATGTGTGTGTGTGTGTGTGTGTGTGTGTGTGTGTGTGTGTGTGTGTGTGTGTGTGTGTGTGTTTGTGCAGGCTGGGCTGGGTTTGCTCTTGTCCACCCTGCTCCTCTCTGAAAGCACTCATGGCCATGGCGAGTGGGAAAGGAAAACAGCGCCTGAGTACTTTCTGTCTCAGACATTATTAAGGCTGCGGGGAGGCTTCGGGGGCAGAGGCTCTGCAGCGTCTGGACACAGAACGATGTAGGTGTCATGGAGGGACAGCTGAGTATGTGAAGGTTGAGGGAGGGAAGGAAGAGCCCTGGGAAGAGGGCCAAGGCCTGACAGCTGGCCCTGAGGCAGGAGGGCCCCTCTTACAAAGCTCCAGGGGGTGGGATCAGAGTGAGGCTCAAAGTTTCTCCATGAAGGGGATCCTCAGTTCTGCTTTATCTATCAGTGAGCTCAGGTACCCAGAGATGCTGGCTCCCTGCTGGTCCAGGTCCTGGGGGAAAAAACTGGGTAGAGAGAGGTTCCTGCTTAGCCCACTTGGAGTGTCCATTCTGGTTGGAGAAGACAGTAAACAAAGGAAGTTACAAAGTACCAAGAGGATAAGAGGGAGGAAATTGGAGCAGGGAGAGTGGTGGGTTGAGACATCCTTGGGATGTCTCCAGGAACGTTTCTGGCAGAGGAAGCAGCTAAGGCCAAGAGGAGTGACAGGATCCTCCAGGCCTAGGGCAGGGTGGGACTCAGAAGTGTGGAGAAAGGACAGGGTGGGGCTAAAGGGCCACCAGGCCTTAGGGATTGCTGAGTAATGCAGCCATGTAAGGTTGAGGGTGCTCTGACCTGGGGCTTGACCAGGCACACAGTTGAACTGTGAAGAGGAGGCAGGGAACACGTGCTGGTCCAGGCCTAGGAGGTAAGGGCCTAGGCTAGGGTGGGAGATGGGGGAGATGCTGCAGATCTGCGTGTGGATGAGGCGGAAGGATGGGTCTGAGGCTTCTGTTGCGCCTCTCAATGGTGGAGTTGCCATTAAATGGGATGGAAGGCTGCAGAGGCGCCGACTTGGAGGATGTGAAGGAGGCTGAGTTACAAGTCCAGCTAACTTGGGAGGGGTGTGTTGGTTATTGCTGGGTGCAGCCCTGCCTGGGCCTGAGAAGCAGTGGAGCTTGGACAATCACAAGTCAAAATCTTTCTTTCTCTGGACTCTGGCAGGTCACCGTGGCCTGTGAGGCAGGCTGGACCCTGACTGGATGCAATGTTCTCTCTGGGGCATCCATCACTCTGGGGGCCTACGCCGTGGACAATGTGTGTGTGGCAAGAAGCCGTGTGGCAGGCAGGACCAGTGAGGAAACCACGGTAGCTGCTGCCATCTGCTGCCGGAGTCGGCCTTCGGCAAAGGCCTCCTGGGCTCACCAGTGAGTCTCAGGCCAGGATGGTGCCTGCGCCTGGGTGCAGATACACCTGCCTGGCTCTCCTGTAGCTGGCCACGGGTGGAGAGAATCTGCCTGGGAAAACTTGGTGTCTCACCCTGGATACCCCTTCCTGGTGTATGTGTAGGGAAGCCCCTCCCTCATGGCGGGGCCTGTGCTTGGCAATCTATCATCAGAGAGGTTAAGTGGTGGTCAGCTCCGGCCAGCTGTTCCAGTGTGTATCTGTCCTGTAGGAAGGTGATGAGGGAGATCCTTGGAGGTTCAGAGACCAAGTGCCAGAATGGGGAATTGAGTGTGAAAGCTGCTGGGACCCCTCAGAGCCTGCTCACATTGGAGACACTATTTGGGGCTCCCTGATTAAATCTGGACCAGTTCTGCACACCTCTAGGGGTGATGAATCTAGCCAGTGGCGGATCCAGCTGTGAGGGCGTGCCTGTATCTTCCAGATGTCCTCATCTGTTGCACCCCAGGCTTTGGCCCTGCTCAGGCTACCTGGTTGTAAGCCCCCAGCTTACCGCACTTGAGAGCCACACAGGGCTTACTCCACCTCACCCCACCCCCTCTACTAGCCAGCACAGTGAAGACGGGCAGCCTTACTTTCCGGAGAAAGAAGACAGGACCAGAGAGGGGCATGCCTGGTGATATCACACAGCCAGTGTTGTCAGGACATAAACCCAGAGTGGCTGGCCCTGAAGACATGCCTCTTGGCAGTGCCAGGCTGGGTACTCTATTTCTGAAATAAGATGGAGGCCAGTCTACACCTCAGCAGCTTGTTCCTGGATCACTCCCCAGGGCACAGGCCCTTCCCATGGCTACCCGAGCATCACTCACATGGACTGTGGAGAATGGAGGACCGACAGGGCACACAGGCTGACAAGAGCCAACACCTCTACCCTCTCGGCGTTTCCTCCTTTTTATATAAACTCTCCCAGTGGCACTGCTTTTCTAACTTGATATTTATTCTGGGTTTTGTAGAGTTTTTATTATGTAGTGAGTTTTCAGAATAAAAGCAGCTGATGTGACTGCCTGCATCTGACTGACTAAGAGCCTGCTTACCAAGCACAACTATCTGCTGGATGGTGGGGTGCACAGGCCTGTAATGGGAATGCTCTCCTTGTACCCATTCTAGGAACAACATAGTGACTGTCTTCCCCTGACTCCTCATGCCTTGGACTGTCTTGGGGCACCTCATTCCCTTCAGCATTCTAGATTCCTTGTGGCTCATGCCTACCAGCACACCCAGTTCCTAACCCCTCTGTCAGCCTTCTGGCAGGTGCAGGACTCAGCAATGTTTATGGACTCATTCACTCACGAGTCTATGGGTGTTTCTGCAAGCAGTCCATAGTTGCTCCTGATTTGAAATGAAGCATGCTCTCAGATCTCTTTCCAGAGTACAATGTGCAAATATCCCACTCATGCAGTGTGGGACCTCTTGGTGTCACTGTCTTAAGCAAAGTCTACCTCTATATAGTCCACATAACAAATGGATCTGCCCCAAATCTTCTCCCAATTGTTTTCTGAACATTAGTGCCATGTGTGGAAAGCACTCTAGTTGAAGATGCTAACGGCTCGAATGTCAGAGCGGTGTGTAGCACCAGAGTCACTGGCACTTGTTTCCAGCCCAGGTGAGTCCTCTGCCTGTCCCCTACATGGCAAAGGACCATATGCTGGTTGGTTAGACAGCCACACAAAGATAACTGGTTCCCGCGGATGGTTGGCAGGTAGTCACCAAGAGTTTGAAGGAAGGGCTTGCCTGCAGGGAGCGGAAGATGTAGTGAAGGGATGGGACCCCTGTGAACAATGTAGACCACCAGGAATGACTGACCAGAGCAAGGAACTTAGCTTGAGACTCCTGGAAGCTGAGGCTACAGGCCCTGAGCTCGAGACTGCCCTCCCTGTCCAAGGTGTGCAGAGATCCTGGAAGGAGGGATCAGAGAGGGCAGGGAGGGCACAGCCCCGACTGCACCGTGGCCCTCACCCTCAATAGTTCAGGGCACCAGGGAGGACTCGAGTGCCCTTACGCTGCTCCCCAGGTCCCCCCCATCCCCCCAGCCCCAGTCCGACATTCGGAGAAAAATGTCTGTGAGACCCCAATTCTACATTTTTGAAAAATTTATTTCCTACTCTTAGAGGCTAAGAACTCCACCACACACGAACCAAATTTAGAATCCAGAATCTTTCCTAGTTTATCTACTTCCTTTTGAAATTTTATAAACAAGATTTTGTACACAAGAGGTAGCAGAGGAAAATTCCAGTCTGCTTGTTCCAAGCTCAAAAGATGCTGCACACGCCTCGGTGTTAGCAGGGAGGGTGGGGCAAGCCAGGTGAGTCTGGTAGCTCAAGCTCTGGGTTTTACAGCTACTAGCTTCTGGCAACCACGAGAGATCACCCGGGGAGCTGCAGGCAAGCTGCCTGTGGAAGGCTCATCTGTCTGTCCCAGGATGCCTTAGGAGCAGGAGAGCAGTCCTGACGTCAGACTGGACTGCAAGAGCTTCTTGAGAACACACAGCGTTGAGTCAATTGTGCAATTCCTGCTTGATTGCAGACCATTGTAAAAGATTATAAAAACATCTTCATCCAAAAATTGGCAGTAAAAATGACAACTCTTCCAAGGCAAGCCTGCCATAATTGTCACTTTGTGGTACTACATTTAAAAAAGTCCTCAGTAGGTCAGTGGACTGCAGCTGTTGGAAATCAAGTGGTTACTGGTAACATGGTGAAGATGCTCAATGTAGCAACGAGGAAGAAGATGGACCAAAGTGAGCAGTGCTGGCGATCCTGATGCAGCTTTGTGAGGACAGCAGGTGCAGGGGCGGAAGGCGTCGTTTCCATAGGAAATAAAGGGACTGACTAGAAGTGGTAATGTCACTCCTGAATTCGGGCTCCTGAGTGCAGCGGCCGGCAATGACATCCCACTATGTGTCATTGCCAGCATTTCAACGCATGTCCCACACAGTCTTTCTGCAAGCATGGGTGTGAAGAGATGGGGAGTTGGGAAGGGAAACCACAGGACACGGGTGTTCAGATATTCAAAATCAACTTTAGACCCTCACACTCGAAAACTGTAAGAACACCAGAGCCAGACCAGACCTGCCACTTGCCTGTTTCCCTAAGGACATAGCTCTGCTCTTACATGCTGGCCCTTCCATCTCTGTGAGTCTGACACTGGCCTGTGGTAGGCGACAGGACCTACAAGTGGAGCCGGCTGCACAGAACTTCCACAGATCAACAGTGGCATGAAGGGTCCCTGAAGCATGCAGCAGGGGATGCCACCTGCCTGCCACTCGTTCCCACAACGCAAAAGCAACCAAAAAGGCACTTAGGGGCTGGCTGTGCCTCTCTGACTTGGCAGATCTGGCTGACAGTGGCAGCCTGGCACTCCCGAGGCTCCTTTAGTTCTGTGCCGTCAAGTGGGGAATAAGGCAGAAACGTAACTCAAGGTGAACAAGGCGGCGGAGACCGAGCAGTTCAAAACACAAAATAACAAGAACACAGGGGATAGAGGGACAACCTCAGCCTGGAACGAGAGACCGAGGCCATGTTGGCAAATATAACTAAATGGGTGGTGTCTAAGTATTTTCTAGTTATTTCAGAGAAAGTAAGATTTAAATCTTGCCTTTTCAGTATCACGTCAAGGAGAAACAAAATCCTCAATTCTTTCTTTGTAGTAAAATTATGATTCATCTCACAAAGCAGCAGCTCCCAGCCTAGATATTCAACTCAATATACAATCAACACAAGGGCCACAGAAATGATGTTTAAGTGAAAACAAATGATTGCAGATCACATGACTTAAGACTAGTTTATTCAATATGTCTCCGAGCATTAAAAAGATAATTTTATGAAGTCAAACTCAATAAAATTATAAAGTGCTTTTAATTTTGTTGTTTTAAAATTTTATTTTGGAACAACTCATCACTTTTCAGTGACTGATCTCAGAGAATGCACCCTATACTTCTAGAGAACATAGCTTTTTTGTTTTGTTTTAAATTTATTATTGCTCTTTTCAATCTTGAATCAGAAAATACCTTAAAGAGCTTAATGATGCCACAATTTCTGATACTAGTAACATGTCATCAAGATCTAAGATTATGCCGAGGGCTCTTAACCAGACAAAACCAGAGATTCTGTACAAAGAGGGAGACATATTAAATACAAAGGTCTATGTAAACTGGATTCAATTACTATTTTACAATGAAAGGAATTTTACCACATATCTTTACATCGTTCTAAACAGGATATTCCTATTCAATGTTACTGCAGATTACAAATTTTCCCTCACATATCTAGAAATACAAAAACCAAAAGATCCCTCCCCTGCTATGCGGCCCCCATGTCACAGAGAAAGCCATAGCTTTGTCCCTCCATCCTCACTCTCCTAGGTTCATGTGTCCCAAGTCTGCCACCAGCTTTATTTCCTAAAATGATGTGTCAGTGCACATAGTCACCCTGGGACAGCTGGCCCACATGCCAGGATTCTCCGCTGGCTGCCAAGCAGCTCCCCACCTTCTAGTGGCCAGAGAAGGCTTCCCTTGGCAACACATGGTCCTCCATCACACTCCTGGCTCAGACTCCAGGCTCTTGTGAGGGCTTCAAGGCTGAGATTCTGGTTTCCAAATGGTGCTGAGCATCTCACCTGGGCATACTGCTCTAAGGGTCAACATCATCAAGGTCACTTCTTAATTCACCAATCATCATGGGAGATTCTGAACCCTGTGGCAGAGAAAGGAAGTTAAGGTTCCTGCAGTTAAAGTTAGGCAAGAGTTTCCTACACCGACTTCCTTACTTGTGTTCTGTAATTTAAGAATAACCTCACTGAGCAACTTAGTTCTGCTTAGTAGAAAGTAATAAGACACAATGCTGGCAACTCGTGATTATGCAGAACATTTGCATCTGGATGGTCTTAGTCACTAAAACAACCCTTGGACTGGCCTCAGCTACACCTCTTCTCTACACCCACACGGGCACACTCACATTAGGACTGATTAAGCAATGGGAAAAAGCAGAGAGAGAGAGGGACTGGACACCAGTGACACTTGACTTCAGGCCAGGCCATGCTAGGTCATTCCTGAGTCTACATCAGGTCCTGTAATCCAATGGGTGGTGTTTGGTTCATATGCTTAATAATTAATTTTGAAGGTCTATCCCATGCCTTGCAAGAGGGCTAAGCTGCCTGTCTTTACACCCACTCTCTAAAGCAGGGTCACTTCTTTCCTGATCTTTGGAATGCTGAAAAGCAAACGTTGCCTTCTAGCCGAAGACAGGCTGCAAAGATACCTGCTGTACGCGTCTCTCCCCATCCTCATTGGCAGGACTGCTCTCTGACCCGTTGCTGCTTCCTGATTGCTCTTTTTCATTCAACAAAGCTGTGGCATACGCTAATGTGTCCTGCAGAGATTCAAACACAAGACGACAAATCAGGGGATATGCGCACCAGCAGTCCAGAGCAGCAAGCACACTTGAGTGACACCTGGCAGCACTTTCCCCACAGCTGCCAAAGCATCCCACAACCCCTTGTGTCCTGTGAGACCTGTTAACCAACCTGCAGCAGCGCTGTTCTCAGGCAAATGATCTGTCCCCATTGGGTCTGAGGACACCAGCTCACTGTCTTTCCTAAGAAGACAATGGCTGCTTCTGTGTCTCATTTCCTACCCTTCTCTCTCTTCTCTGAGCCATGGTTTCAAAGCACGCCAGGGCAGACACCTCTTACCTGAGCTGAGATGGTACGCTGAAAGGTTTTTCCAGTTGAGGTTTCATTAGAGACATTGCTCTGCGGAGTCCAATAATGTTCTGACATCTAGGGTAAAAGGCCAAGCAGGGGTGACAGGTAAGTCCCCCATGAGTACACAGTTCCTACCTTACACACCCGAGTCTAACAGCTAGAGGTGCAAGTCTACGTAGACCTCCATACCCCAATTATTACGGAGGACCGTCCCCCACTTTCCAACAGGAAGATACTGCTTCTTTTTTTTTTTGGAGCATCGAACCCCAGGCCTTGCACTTGCTAGGCAAGTGTTCTACCACTGAGCTAAATCCCCACACCCACTACTGCTTCTTAATCAGAGTGCCAGCCTTGAATTTTCATCTCCGGAGTGAAGAAAGATGGTAAGTAGTGCCCCTCACCATACGTGCCTGTGTTTCCCATACTGTTACTGGTGAACAACTCTGGTCCAAATATATGAAAAGGAAAGTTCCAAAAAGAAGTCATCCTTAAGTTTTAAATTGTGTGCCAGTGTGAGTATTGTGATGAAACCCTGTACTGTCCCACTGTCTGCTCCGGACATAAACTATTTGTCCAGCGATGTATCTACCCCCTACTGGTCCGAGAATCTCTCCACTGGAAACACATCATCAGCATTACAACAGTCATGTGGTCTGCTTATAGCATCTAACTCTTCACACATGCATCTCATCATTTCCCATCACAAGAAGCATTAGTACAGTACAAAATTCTTTTATTACAGTACATTGTTATCATTTTTCTAGTGTATTCTGTCCCCATTTTATTATTATTATCATTAATTTATTCCTGTGCCTAGTATCCAACTAAACTTTATCATAGGTATATGTATCTAAAAGAAAAACACAGTGTATCTAGGCTTGGTACTATCCCCCGCTTGGGGGGCATGTCTTAGATCATAATTCTTTGGAGCTGGAGAGATGGCTCAGTAGTTAAGAACACTTGCTGCTCTTACAAAAGACCTGAGTTTGGATCCCAGCACCTTCAGGTCCAGAGGATGTGACACCCTCTTCTGGTCTCCATGGGCACTTACAAGCATATGCATATACTCACATATATACATAAATAAAAATACAATCTTAAGAAAAAAAACTGCTGGGTGGTGGCGCACACTTTTAATCCCAGCACTTGGGAGGCAAAGGCAGGTGGATCTCTGTGAGTTCGAGGCCAACCTGGTCTACTTTGTGAGTTCCAGGACAGGCTCCAAAGCTACACTGAGAAACCCTGTCTCGGAAAAAAAAAAAAAAAAAAAAAGAAAAAAAAAAAAAAAAAAAGAAATTAAAACACACACACACACACACACACACACACACACACACACACACGCTAATAAAAATAATAACAATAATAAAATAGAGCTAAAAATATTTGATTTCTCAAAGTAGTTTGAGGTCGTCATTCTATGAATTAAGTTTAGGAAAAAAAAAAAACCAAAAACTTGTTCCAGGTAAGATAGGTTGTTTTGGATTCCTATTTTATAGGCTGGCAAAGTTCAAAATTCTATTACCTTCTTCTGTAACCACTGTACAGCCCAACTCCAGTGATGGGAATTCTCCTTGAAGTATTCTTTAGCAGCAGGACACCTGGTCATCAAGGATATTATTACTAGTCAAATCCTTTTTGAAAATATTCTTGTTCAGCTACAGCTGAACCTGAAACATGAAGGCTACTACTTTTACTAAAAGTAAATTTTCCCTTTATGTTTGGACAGGTAAAACCATCATGTGCTTGAACTCCAAGAGGCAGCAAAGGCAAATACAGAGCCTCGTCTCACTCTCTGTAACTCTCAACAGTTCTGCTGAAATTCCAAGCTGGAAAACCAAACAAACCCAACTATCAATAAACTATATTTAATAACTAATCTTGGTATATAATCAAACTAATCTTTAATTTTGTGTCAGAAGAAGGGAGAATGGGATTCTGGGGGAAATAATTTGAAAGCATGCTTGGGAGCACCTCTCTTCCTTTCCATTTACTTCGCCTATCCAAATAACTGTCCTTCATATCTGAAGAGAGTGCTGAGGATGTTGTCGCCACTGGTGTGTGTAGACAGGACACTGACAGGCACCTGGGCAGCTGCTGGTAGGGGACATGCCATTGGTCCTAGCACTACTTGGAAATGCCCATCTTGACATGCTGCCAGTATGAAGTCTAATCGAGGGACCTGCAGTTGTGGCAGGAAGACACCCATCTGTGTCCAGAGTACTATGTCCTCTAGAAAAAACCATTATTTTACATAAACCCTAATTTCCTGTTTGGGAAGTTCAAGCACAACAAATTAAGCCCCACAAACTTCTCATTCTTATTCTGATACAAGACCAAGAGTGGCCATTTCTGTGCCTACAAATTGGGACGAAAAAGATGACTCAGTGCAGGTACAATATAGTTACTGCTGTCACTGACCTTGTTTGACTATGGATCACGCAGGGTCAGGCATCAACTACAGAATGACACACAGCCCGCGGCACATAAACACAGGAAGAAAGTTCTAACTAGCACATGGGCAAACCCTGAAGACACTGCACTAAGTCAGGCAAGGTAGTTATGAGTTACCCAGAGTGGCCGGATAAATGGAGGCAGAAGTTAGAGCGACTGCCAGGGGCTCAAGGAGAAGGAAACGGGGAGCCAGCACTCAGCAGGGGTTCAGAGTTTTAGCTTTGGAAGATGAAAGGATCTAGAGATGGATGGTGATACGGTTTCTGAAAACGTTTTACAATTATATACTGTTTACGTGCCATGGTACACACGTGCAGGCCTGAAAACAACTCCCGGGAGTCATCCTTCCTTCCATCAACACAGGAGCTCCCGTTACTCAAGTGCACGGACTGCATACTGCACATGGTCATTGTGCTATGTACCGTCCATTGTGTCATGGTTAAAAAGCACCTTCACTCTGAGGTCAACCTCGGAGTGTCAGTCAGTCCTAAGACGGCAGGGACGCCACTCAGACCATGTGACCGATACCTTCCCACTTCCAGGCTGCTGTAAGGCCTGAATGAAGTAGAACTGGAAAGCATTTGGCTCAGAGTCCTTGTTTGTGAGTGCCCTGCAGAAGTAGGTGACACTCTTTTGTCTCTTGAGAGACTTTCAAAGTGGGGACCTTGGGCTGAAAAGAGCTGCTGCTTAATGAAAAGGACTTCAGGAAAGCTCACTGTTGCTCCCGAGGCCTCCAAACCCACCCGATTCCTGCCCTTCTGATGTAAGGCTGGGTGATCCACCTTTTCTTCTTTGGAAATTCTGGAACATCTATCTATTACTTTTCTAATATTCCCCCTTCAGTTTCTTTGGGGAGACAATCCGAATAGATTCCTGTAGTTTTTAAGCAGGCATGACCTCAAATCTGTCAGACTCTCTCAGGTCCCAAAACAAGGCAGTTCCCACCCCACAGTCAAACCCACCCTCCTCTCTATTTGAAGCTTGTACTTACTTTTGAGCAAGAGTGACAAGAAATTTGACACACTGGTAGCAACGACTGCTGTCCACGTGGTTACTGTGGTGCATCAATGCTGGAGGAAGATAAGACACGTTAACAAGAAGGCTCTGGAAGGTTCAGGTAATAGTGACTGTTCTTGCTCTGGAAATAAGTTTGATAAGTAGGTAGGGAACAATTACCTGACTCAACAGAACCATCCAGATTCCAGTGTTTTACTATGTTTAAAAACACAGGTGTATGTAGTAGCTTGACTTCTAGAACTGTTAGAATTACAACTTCAACTGGATGGTATTCAAAACTCTCCCACACTGCTGCCCAGACAAGAGCAGTTACAACTATTTATCATTTGATAATGGAAATTTATCAAAAGTTTCCTATTTTCTATTTTAGCAATTTAAAACTACTCTTTCTGTGTTTACGCTTTTAGGTTCCAGAGGACCTGTATGGCTGATGCTACGATTACAGTACTCTGCCCCAAATTGGGCTGGAAACTTTTGAGCTTGTACCTCTTTTTTGCCTTAAATGGTGGCTGTTAGGTCTGTTCCTCTTAAAGCTGCCATGTGCTGCTTAAGGATGGGGATATACTCTGAGAAATGTTTGGTAGGTGAGGTTTTTGTTGTAAAAGACCAGGGGTAACTTATGCAAAGGAGAACCACTAGTGACATAATTTTATGTGACCCCATTTTAGGTATAGTACAACAGTGACAGAAATGTTCTGTGGACCATGATGGTACACACCAAAATCTAGTGTCTGTGATGAAAGAGATTTTAGTGGATGGTAGAAGGTGGACAGGCATGTTTTTACTAAACCTTTCTAATGCACAGTGTATTAAAAATAAGTCAGATTTCTACAAAAGAAAGCCCAGACATAGAACAGGGTAGACAATGGACACGTGGGTCAAAAGACCACACTTCTTATGTCTGTCAGTACTGTGAGTCTAGGGCATTAGGTTTTCTTCCCATGGCTGCTGAGGAAGAAAAAGATTTGTCACCAGAAAGACCGCTTTAGCGTTTAGAAAACTTTATAGCATTCTGAACCTTCCCTGACCTGGGAAAGAACCCTAGAATGGGCCTACTGTGTGGAAGGACAGTCTCCTGGTCAGGATGAGGAACCCTAGTGACAATAACAAGATGTCTAATGAAGCAGTCATCTAAGTCAGGGAGAGCAGAGGGGCCATGCCTGCGGGAATGGAGCTTTTTTATAAATTCACTGCAGGCACTTGCTCCTTAGCTGGCATACTTGCCTAGTAATCCGTTTTCTGTCTCAAACACAAATTTGACTCGCTCCACTTGTATGGGATCTTCAATGACCTGTCAGAGGAAGGAGACGAAGTTAGCAACAGCCGCTGCCGCCGCCCGTGCACAAGTCCTGGTGTTCTCCACAGTTCTACTCCAGGGTGAGCTGCTACAACAAAGCAAATACTAAGGGATGGTATGCGACTGCCACCAAATTCAAAACCAAAATGTGAAATTACCAAAGAGCCATTCATTTCCTAGACATGTGTTTCTAACAACTCTACCCACAGTTTTCTGAGGGCTGAAGACAGATATTTTGTGTCCTAAGGACATAAGATCATTTTTAATTTATTTAGCAAAAATGTGCTTAAGTTTTGCTGTTGGACAGGCTCTTGCTGCACCTTCAGTTATTGGCACTGAGCGCTGTGCAGTATAGCCCACTGTCTGGGTCTATTGCTGCCCAGTGCAGTGATACATAGCTCTATATCATTTCCCAATGTTTATAAAACAGGACCGGGGTCAAAAGGAAGAAAAAAGACCAGAAAGACAGGTTTTTTAGTAGATGACACCCATCATGTATTTTTATATTTTAAGCCATTCAGTGCCTCTGCACTAGGTTTTTAAAGGGACACAGTCTCTTTTCTACGAGGCCCTGGACTAGTCTCTCACACCAGCTCATTCCAAACCACTCCATTCCATTAGTTCTCTTTGCAGCTGATCTGCTCCTTGCTGGCCTTCTACCCTCTGCTGCATTCTCTTGCCAGGCCCCTGCACGTCCTCCCACTCCCCACCCCAGTATACTGAAAGCTCTATAGACTTTCACAGCTGCTCCTCTCTAGTCACATGACTGCTACAAAGAGTCAGTAAACACAGGCAAGCTGAGCAGAAACCAGTAAGGAACTAGTGATGCACAAACACATGCTAACTTGTAAACATGTAAATGCAAGCGAGTCAGCAGAGACTGCGACTTACCAATATCTCATGCAGTAGCTGGAATGTATTCTTTAACTCATGGGGTGGAGCAGTTTCTAGCTGGTTCTGAAAACAATTTTGTGAGAGGATAAAGATTCTGGTAACTTCTCAGTGGAAAGCACAATTCTGGAATCAAGTTCTAGTTCTTCCACTGTTTGTCTATCGTAGTCTGAGCCTCAGTTTCCCCAGACCCTTAGCCAGGAGCAAGTAAGCCTCCAAAGGCTCTTTCAGTTCAGTACTCGGCGGTACTGCTATGTTATTAGGAATGGGAGGAAGAGAGAATTCTGAGTCACTAACAACCACAGTCTCAGACAGCTCATCCACACTCTACTCTGCTTTCTAAGGGATGCTGGTAGCAAAGAGAATGAAGAGGGGCTCTCAGGTAAGCTTTCAGTGACTATATAATGTCAGCTTCTGAAACAGGAAAAAACTGCTAAGATACACTAAGAAAACAAGGTTTAGAACATCCCTTTATGCATTTCAAAACGGATTTTTACTGATGTGTATTTGTGCACATATGTGTGCGGGTGTCCACAGAGGCTAGAAGAGGGATTGAAAATTCCATGGAGCTGGAGTAAGGCAGCTGTAAACCGCCTGGTGTCGGTGCTGGGACTGATCTCTGGTCCTACTCCAGCCTGCGCAGAAGTAAGTTGGAAAGAATACTGCAGTTTATCAACATACTTCCAACGTGGCAGGGCTGGCACTTAGGAAACACTCTGCCTAGTGTTGCACGGGTCACCACAACTTGGAAGTCCAGTTCTATGTCTTCCTGTTTTGTAGAGGGGAAGCTGCTTGGGTTCATAGCCACATAGTGAGTAAGCAGCCGAGAGGATGAGGACAGAACACCTTTTATAGGAGCCACAGACACACCTCACTAAGTACCTGCTACTTGTTAGCACTACACACATCACTATGACAAACAGGAGTATGAAATCCTACTACACAAAAGAACTTCTGTGGGTAGGAACTCGTACATCAGCGTGAATTTCACACAAAGACCTGAAAGGAAACGTGCCTATGTGAGAAGACCGCTCCTTGGGGCAGAGCAGGAAGTGGACTGTGGAAGCCCATGTCGAAGTAGACTCTGGCCTTATTGTGTGCTTGTATTTTTTTCACCAAGAGAATACAAACTGTCCAAGTACGTCAAGATTTAAAAGCTAGTAAAATGACATGCATACTTAAACACTTTTCTAGTAACACCTAGAAAGGTAGTGAGCAATGTGGTAAGACAGGTTCACAGCCAAGGTCTTTAGTCCCAAACCCTACTCTATCGCTGGCTACCTGCATGACCCTCCTTACTCTGCCTCAGTTTCAATTATTGGAAACCACATCGATTCATGGACTATGTGAGAAGTGAGTTAAATGTAGCACATTTGACATAGTTTTTGTGTTTAGTAGGTGCAGTACTGTCAGTGCTTTTTAACTAATTATAACACTGTTTGAGAAGACATGAAACCCTATTTTTTATTTTTAAGACACTGTAGGTAAAAATAATTACAGCTGTGAGGCAATTTCACCCACTAATGATCATCAGAACATTAATATTATTAAAGTATTATCCTGAACTAGTTAAAAATTGAACCACATGCAAATGCTTACCACCAGGCAAAGGACTAAGTGAATTATGGTACACGAAGGGATGAAATATGGGAAATTACATGACCAAGTGAAAGAAGACAGAATTATAAAGTCAATAAGCTCTCAATTATATTAAAATACAAAGACAAAATAAAAAAGATATAACAGAGGATAAATTAAAAGAACACTCCTGGTGGTCATCACTAAACGTCGAGTTATGAATTCTTTTCTTAATTCTGTCAAAATAAACAGTACTATTTCTACAATTAGGAAAAATGAGCAAGACAGCGCTCTCCTGGGTCTCCAGAGTGCAGGCCACAGCAGGTACGGCTAGGGCACCTAAGTGTACCTTAATGAAGTGCAGCATCGTGAAGGAGAAGTGTTCATTACAGAAACAGCAGTACACCACCATCTCCATGAGCGCCAGCAGGGGGCCAGTTAGCTCTCGCAGAGCAAACATGACCTGGTGGGAGACACAAAGGAGTAAGCAGTCACTGGTCTGTTCTTGCTTTCACTGGAATTTTCAGAGATTAAGAACAACAACGTTGTCCTAGAACAGGGTTTCTTGTTTGAGGTCTAAGGACAGATTTCAGCGTATCTGAGCCTATCTGTTGTTTTATACAGATTTGTACATCATGCACTTTTTATTCCCCAAGGAGTCACCTTCATCAATTTTCAAATGCAAGCATCTCATGAGAGGTTAAAATAATGACTTATGATAGGAAAATAAAATTAGACAAACAAACAAACAAACAAAAAAAGATTAAAAAAATTCCTATGATATGTTGTTCTTATCTCCATGTCAAATCAGATTATGGAAGTCAGAATTCACAGGAAGGTAGCCCTGGGCAGAAGGAGAGCTGGCTGAGAAGGCATACAACATGTGCCCTGTGCAGGTATGGGACAGCCCACATCCACACTCCTAAGGTTCACATACACATACTTCTAGGCTGCAGTATTTTAGGACCAGGGACAAACACTCTGGGGCCAAAACCTTTTGATAATGAAGTTACTTTAGAGGTAAACTGTTATTCACCTTCTCCTGGGCCTTAAGGGTAGCTGGTGGGGCTGGAATGGAAGTCTAGTTCTTGGACAAAGATAAGATGATTAGGGCCCACATAACAAATTTAACCATCCATCCATGCAGTGCTAGACACGGAATATGGTGGGCAAGTGCTCTACCATTCAGCCATGCCTTATCCCTAATGTTTTTGAAATGCATATAAAAAAATAAGCATTTCTTCTCTTAATAGTATTTCCTTTCACCAGAGTAACTTGAAAAACTTATCAACAAAAGGATTTTGCTCAAATAGGAGAAAAGAACATAAGAAAATGTCTTTAGCACAGCAATTACATACCTCTAACAGATAAGGTTTCCCTTCAGACAAGAACAATAAGGCTTCTACTTCCTCGTGGAGGGGCAGCAGAGGGCTTGAGGGAGCAACACTAATAGGTGGCCGTTGTTTAAATATGCCAGGAGCTTGAGGAGACCCAAGAAACAAAACAAAAAGCACAACTTGTCTCACTCAGAAATGTCCCATGAAACACATGTCCACCAAAGATTGAAACTCTCAGGTTTGCACACACCATGCTGAGTTCTTACAACTCAGTCCTTCAGTCTACTGGACCAATTGCAGACAATTCCTAGTTTTTCTCAGATTTGCCTCAGCTATAGCTATGAAAAGGTACCCAAAGCTGCTCCTAAGAGACACCGGACAAGTCCCTGTTCTTCAAGCAATTGTTTGTGAATGACCAGCTATGCTAATGCAGACTCAACCCACACCAAAAGGTTGATTCTAGAAAAATGAGGATACACTCTCTTACTTTCTTTTGTAAACTGTTTGAACTCACACAATTAGCAGACTTTTGTCTTTGGAGATGAATGAGTCAGCTGTAGGAAGCAAAGTGTACTCACAACCATGTGTCCCAGTTAGCTTTAGCCGTCCACTTGACAGAAACCAAGGGTCACAACAGAAGGAAGCTCTACTAAAGAACTGCCCGGATAGACTGGCCTGTGGGCAGTTTCTTCATGCTAGCCTGTCTAGGAGGGCCCATCCCACTGTAGGCAGCACCATCTCTAGGGGGGTGGATGGACTCGGGTTAGATGAGAAAGGTGGCTGAGCACGTGGAAGGGGCAAGGCAGGAAGTGGCCTTCCTCTGCTGTTTCTGCTTCAACTCCAGCCTTGGCATCCCTTGGTGATGGACTATAACCTGTAAGCCAAATAAACTCTTTCCCACTAAGTCGCTTTAAGTCACAGTGCTTATCACAGCAACAGAAAGCAATCTAGAACTCCATTCATGGGCCTGCCCTTCAATGTCCCTTTATATGGTTTTGAAGCATCCTTCGGCTAGAACAATGCACTCGGACAGATTTGACTATCCACATCACCACCACACTTGGAGCTCTATCACTTGCTAGCTGTGAACCTGTGTCTTTAAGCTTTCTCATCTACAGAAGGGGCAGTACCTCTCCAGTTTGCCGTGGGAACGAGCAGAGGACACAGCAAACACTCACATAGTTAGCTGCTTTGCAGTACTATTGTGGGATGGTCAGGACAAAGCCTATGACCTGTAGGCACAGTACAGGCACAGTACACGTGTGTGATTAGGATACAAAAGTCTATTGGTGGGTGACAAAACAGAAAAAGCTACTGTTTCTAACTTGTATTAAAAATATTTTACTAATTTACATCTGAACCTCCTTTTCTTTCACAAAGTACTTTGGTATCTTATCTAATTAATCCTTACTATACCTAGAAAGTTATTTTTTAATATTTTCATTTTGTATGAAGGGCCGTAAAGGTCAGGTGGCTTAGTTAATTAATAAGTTCACAGAGCTTGGCTATTTTTCCTACAACATCAGTTGTTCACACTACGGTGATGAATGAACTCTGAATTAATCTTTAATCCTAGAGCACTTTAAAATAAACTTTTTCTTTCTTGTATCAAATCAATGATTAATTTATCTTCTCTTATTACTGATAAATGAATTAAATAAGGTGAGGTTTAGCATTAATTAAAAAAAAAAAACGATAAGTGCTCCTCAAATATCAAATAGTCTATTGAGAAACAAACACTATTCATTCAGTTCCGAAAATCAGTACTTCTCTTCATGCTTCTGACGTATGGTCAAACTTACCAACATTCCTCTGGGAAGAGACATCTGTATGCAAGACCAGCAATGCGACAGTGTTGTGGAGATTCCCAAATTCCCGTGCTTGCGCCGAACTCCATCGGCGTATCTATTGTTAGAGAAGATTAAAACATGCCACCATTCTGTGTGGGGAAAGGATTTGCTAGCTGGCAATTTACTGAACCATGGCATCTCTGATGCCCACAGTAGAGAAGAAAGAGGTCAACATATAAAAAGTCACTGTCTAATAAAGGTGTCTCAAAGGGTTTGCTCCCTTGAAAAACATTAACTCAGATTCTAAAATCAACCCATTCAAAGTATGTAGTTTAGGTTGGGTAAGCTCATGACATGCCAAGTAATTTTCCAGAGACTCAGTGTAATGGGAAAATCCATGAAGCTGGAGGATAGGAGGCCTGGCCACGTGGCAGCCCCTAGTGTGTTGTATAAGTGGGCACATCCTCTGTAGAACGCTTCTGCTTCATGGCAGAGATAATGCTAGCTGTTCTGGCCACTCTGTGGTTTTGAGGACCAAGTGAGATATAAGGATGAAAGCACTACAAAGCTAGTGTATTCTACAGGTCAAGACAATGTCAAGTGCATGTGCAGGTCAAGTACAGTGAACTCGAGCCAATTGTGAGTCCCTTGGATGGGTCTGGACGAAAGAGAAGTACTGCAGATCTCAACAGTCAATAGTCAACAGTCACAGCACGCTATGGTATCAGGACTTGCTTTTAACTACTTAACTGTAACAGCAGCAAGGTGATGTAACAGGGAGCTGAGAGAAGCTTAAGAGCTTAGGTGGCAAGTCTGCCCATGCACAGCATAGCACACAGTAAAGAACCTCGGACTCCAAAATCCTTAGAGCTGGGCAGATTCCTGTTTCACCAACACACGTGCGTTGTGACCTTGCATAAATTATAAGGCACAGTTGTGCTTAAATACTTGTCACAGAATGGGAGTGACACTCTACTCTACTGAGCTGTATGTATCCAAACTACCACCACGGTCTACAAGAAGACCATCATTACTGGATTCTAGCATTTTATGTACTTAAAAATCTACCAAACAAAAGAAATATATGGATGGGAAAACAGAGCTATACAGGAATTTCTAACAGGTCATGTATGGACATATCCAACCATATATATATAGTAATGTTCTGGGAACTAACATGTTCCTAGCATTTGACTGAGAGTATCACACTGCAGTATAATTCAGTTTTTAACAGTCCAGCTTCACAGAGGATTCCAACTACCCTCAAAACATTCACTGTCCTAGGGAAGGCCACCAATTCCTCTTCCTATTGAACCTCCTTTTCTACTAATCTCCAAAGACTTTGAAGGTCTTCACAGTACTACTGCCCAGAACTAAATGAAGCTAAACATTCATCATCCACAAAAAGAAACAAAATGAAACACGGCAGCATCTCCCCAAGAAGAGGAAACCAGTCCTCACCTGACTGTTCTGCCGACTGACCCCGAGGAGGAAGCTGACCATGTGCCGCAGTGCTGAGTGCCGCAGAAGAAGATCCGCAGCCCTGATGCCTTGCTGTCACAAGGCAGTAGAAGGACAGATTAAATCTCAGCCAGACAAAAGCTGTTTTAGAAATACAGTTAGATGAGACATTTCAAGAAACCCCGATGTTAGTTAAGCGCTGTAACTTCTGTGTTGTGAATACTTGTTAGCATCTAATTAAACACCTCTGGAGCCTCACATTGCATCCTGTGTGAAACCACTGATGCCGCCCTCCACTGCTGGATTAACTATTCCTACTGTGTAGTAATTCTTGCAAGTCAAATAATCCATTCATTTGGATTTAATTAGAAACACTCACGAAACCACAACACAGAATGGAATCTAATATTTTTCCATGTATGAATTATTTTTAGATTATAAACCTACTGCATTAGGAAATACATTAGAAAACAATAATTTACCTTTTGTACGAAAGTGTTGAACAGGGAAAAGTACTGAGCACAATTTTTACAATTTTCTGGGACATCTTTATCCAAAAGAGCAAGCAGGACTTCCAATAACTGATGAAGGCTTTTTAACTGGCAAGAGGAAAGAGGAAATTATATATAAAAAAAGAAGACAAGACAGACTCTTGTCACAGGCTTACTTTAAAGTAAACCACCATAAGAACAAAGGGAAATTAATACAATCCAGTCTCAGATTTAGATGGATTTATGCTTTGGAGAGTAAACAGAATTATTCTTTTTACCTTCCAGAACAGTGTCAGTATTGGAGGAGAACTAAAGAGAGGCTATTTTATTTCCTAGGCATCAGAGTCCGGGTCATGATTCTACTGGCCCAGTTGTAATAGCCCAGAGCTATTTTCTCTGTCTTTCGAGAGGTGGGTACCAAGGGGAGATGGATTTCTGAATCCCTCCCTCCACGAGGCTGCTTCTTCACAGTCACAGATGCAGAGAATAAAACACAGACACAGGCAGAAGGGCCAGAAACCAAGCCGATGGAGCAAATGGAGAGCAACAGCCTGACAGATGACACGGTAATACCGACTTGACTAGGAACTTACTTGAAAGCCCGCTGACGCCTCATGGAAAGCTTTGAAAAACATTTTATTTGTTTAGAAACCATTTTGGTATGACATTGCTTCTGCTTTCCCTCCCATCCCAAAGGTTTCTGGACAACTCCCTGGAAATTCAGCTATTATTCAAGCATTAAGACCAGGCTCACTACTCTTCTAGTCCTCTGAAGATGGTATTCATAGACTTCTGGAATACCCCATCCATCCTGTCACACCCATTGTAAACACAAGTTAGCACTTACATAGCACTTCGTTTTGAAAGTACTTTACGGTATAGATATAGTGGGTGGCAAGTGGTGTAATTTCCTTCATGGGGAAAACAAACACAAAAATACATCAGTTGGCTAGCAAATAGAATTGACTTCAGAAAGTGGCTCCCATGCTTAGGCCCTCTACTCCTTTCTCTTCCACTACCTGCTCTTCTGCCTTTAAAAGGCTGGTGATGTTCTATGGCCTAACTCTAAGGAGACTGCACTAAATCTGCCTTTGACCTTAGAGTGTAAATGGGAGAACTGAATTATACTGTAGCAAGAGAGTTCTTAGGTAAGCATTCTCGAGACACCTTAGGCAACTGGAGTGTCTTCAAGCAATGGTATTCACACTCTCTAAGCAGTTCCCTACTTTAGACTGCCTGCACCCAGGTACGTTTTTTGCTTGATGAGAGGTTCTGCTGCTTCTACTGATGGAAAACTATTGCTTTATAGGATATGAAAGTCCAGTGACTCCTGGAATTGAGAGGAGCACTCTCAAGACCTTCCTAAAGGGCACATGTGGCTTCCTGATTCTCTGGCTGAGCGTCTGGTCCAATAATACTTGCTAGAACGGGTGGTACAGGGGAACTAAGGGCTTGGGTGCCCAGACACTGGATCTGGAACATCCTCCTTCAAGGATATGCTCAAAGTTGCACAGTGAAGTCAACATCTGAATTTGAAGCAGTCTTTCCTATATAACCTGTAATTCACTGATACACAAAATGCCTGGAGTCAATGTTTGCAATGAGCCAATTTATTCTAAAACTTATTTTTCAAAGTTTTCCATGTAGTATCAGCTGTTTGAAACAGCAAACTTGGGGAGTAACTGTTGTACTCGAGGAGACTTAATAACGGAATGAACAACCAGACTGATAATATACACCACAGACTTCCCCATAGGTTTAAACCCTTGGGGACTTAAGATGCGACTAAACACCATAGTTTGTTTTCTCATGTGTATGCTGAATCAAGATTCTGAAGATGTAACTGCAGAGAACAGGGTTAGGAGAAGAAACTATTCCCTGAAGGATAGAAACAACACTCAGGGAATGGTGAAGACTGTGAAGGAACTACCCTGCCCTGGGATGAATGGCCCTGGTTGGCTGCCAAAAGCAGTCGGGTCAGGAAAACAGCTTTTGAGGAAACAGCCAAGGGTGACTCAGAATGTCTAGATTGCTGTCTAGACAACTATTAGTCTCACTTCAGAGTCTAACACAAGTTCTTGAGAAGATTGGCCAGGAGTATTCTAGAAAGAAAATCCTAAAGCAGACAAAAGCAGACCTGAACCCTTTTCAGTTTTTATCTTGGTGTCTGGAACATAAAGAAGTACGGACAGAATGCCTTCTATCTTGGCATGTATCAGAAAGTCACTGTGTATGTGCATGCACGTGAGCACACACACACACACACACACACACACACACACACACACACACACACACCAATTTTAGGTCTTCTTTCTTATTAGGTACAACTGAGAACATCTGATGAAAACAGAATACATAATGTTGACAGTGAGACTGACCTTGTCCTGATAAAACAAGGCACTGTCTAAGGTCTTCTCCAGAATGGTGGCCACAGCAACACGAACTTCTCTCACACTGCACTCCAACAAGAAAACCCTAAAATAAAGAGAGACACGACATAAAGAAGGACACAACTGTGCAACCCTAACCTGCCCTACACACTTCTAATCTAATAGCCACGTAGTAAAATGACTCAGAGGCACTAGTTCAAGTATCCTGAGACCTTCCAGGCTCAGTCACAACCAGTGCAGCTTCCCCAGGTCATTCCAAATGCTACAAATGAGACATGGCAACCAGACAGATGGATTCTGCTACAAGTCCACCAAGACAGTAACTCAAATACTGAAAAGACAATAGATACCCACACAACATTTGCATTAAGGCTTAGCCAGATGCATAAGTTCTTGAGGAATCCTGTATATATCCTGGTGTAACACTAAAAAAATAAAAATAAAAATGAAGGTAGATCTGGAATCGGGGAGGCCTAGTGGGCAAGTGGAGACAGGGGGTGTAAGTATTGAAGGTTAACAGTCAAAAGAGACACATACACTAACGTCATGCTTGAACTTTGTAGGACACAGATCTGCACGAACGTTATGGCCAGACTACATTCTGAGATATTTGGGGGTGAGGAGTCTGAGTGGAGTATAAGAAAATATGAAGGAATTCTTAATTTTGTTTGGTTTGAAAATGTTAGGGTGCTTATGCTGGGAAAAGCCAAGCTCCTTTACTTGATAGAGACACATGTTGAAAAAATCAGAGAATTCTGTGTCTGAATTAGCTTTAAAACAGAAGGAAAACAACTCCATGCATGGAGACTGCAGCGTGTAAGAGAAAGCTTTGTAAGATACTTCTGGCTATCTTGATGTCTGTTTATAAATGTCTACAATAAAAAGTCCTTAAAGAATGTAAGTATTCTTTATGTTAGTGGTTTATGTTTCTTTAGGTCAACTTGCAAACATTCACTATTACAAAACTCACAAAGACCTACATCAAAAACTTGCATAAAGAAAGAAGTAGTATGGGGTATTGATGTGAAAGAGGCCATCATCATCTCCACATTTTGGTTACAGAAATATTTTCCTTACTTTTTTTTTTTTAAAGGTTTATTTATTTATTATGTATACAGTGTTCTGCCTGCATGTGTCCTTGCAGGCCAGAAGAGGGTACCAGATCTAATTGCAAGTGGTTGTGAGCCACCATGTGGTTGCTGGGAATCGAACTCAGGACCTCTGGAAGAGCAGTTGGTGCTCTTAACCAGAGCCATCTCTCCAGCCCAAGTACATGATTTTTTTTTTTTCCTTTACTTTTTTTCGGTTACAGAAATATTTCTATAGGCTATCTATCCATCCTCACTCCAAAATGCAGTAAAATCTGAAGTCTGTGGGTGACTATGTAATGTCACTATTGGAAAATTCTATATCATCAAGCCATTAAGCATACCAAAAAAATGAACAATATTGCATAGAATTACCTCGATTATGTTTACATAAAACAAAGTGAATATATGTTTATATTTGTGTTCCATTCTAAGATACATCACTATAAATGCAAATATCCCTCAATTCCAAGAATTTCCAAAATAGCCTGGTCCCAAGCATTTCAGAAAAGGGATAGTCAACTTACGCATGTTCTCGCTGTTCTGTGTGCATTAGTGAGGACACATTTTAATTAGAGCAATGATAAACTATCTTTAAGGCTCTCTGGGCTGGGGAGATAGCTTAGTAAAGTGCTTGCCCTGCAAACATGAGTTCAAGCCTCAGAATCCCCAGAGTGGTTTTTAAAAGCCAGGCATGGTAATGAAAACTTAATTCCAGTGCTAGGATTACAACGTGGAGACAGGTGGACCCAGTCTTAAAGAAAGGTGAGCACCTCTGCTCTATACACAAGGGCAGCCAGGTGCATCCACCCACCCACACATACATGAACACACACATATGCAAAATACATATCCTGGAGGTTCTAAAGAAAGAACTAGATAAAAACCATTTTTTTAAAAAAAGGATTTTAAAAAAGATTTATTTATTTTTGTTTTATGTGTATGATGTTTTGCCTGCACAAAAATACACCACACACATGCCTGGTGCCTTAGGAGGCCAGAGGAAGGCAATGGACCTCTGGCTCTGGAGTTACAGACGGCTGTGTGCTACCGTGTGGGTCCTCTGGAAGAGCGGCCAGTGCTCTAACCATTGAGCCATCTCTCCAGCACCTGTTATTAATCTCGGAAAAAGTCACAGCAACGGAAAGTAATTAGACCTTACAGAAAAGATCACATAATCCACTGGGATTCTTGACAACAGGAATACTAACAACTCCTACCAAAGGAAGACAATTTCTCAGGAGACAATCAAAATCAAGTCTCCCTTTGTATAAATAAGGTGCTGAATGAAATATTTTCTGGGCACTTTACAAATGTATAATCATTCTTTGGCATAGTTCTTGGGAGACCTCCTGGGAAAATACTTTCAAACTGAATTAGAAAACTGGGTAAAAGGCTCTCTTTACTGCACACTTTAAAGGGGCAGTACATAATAACTCTTCCAAGAAATGCCGGATGCATAGGCACGATGCGTGAACAAACAGCTGAGCACACGTTATATGGCAGGCACGCTGTGTGCAGCAGGGAACAAGCAGACTGGGTTCTGTCCTTAAGAAGCTAACGCTCAACTGGACACACACACACAACTCTAAGGAGTACACAGAACAACAGGGAAGGTCTGCAGCAGTCTTTGAGCATGTGTGAGCTGACATTTGAAGGAGCAAAAGGTGATTCCTACGCCAAGAGCAGAGGGTGCTGTGTTCCAGACAGGAGTTATCAGGAACAGGGGCTACGGCAGGTAAAAACACTCAGCATGCTCGACGAGGCAGTAAGTCAGGCTGGCTAAGAGGTGACGGAGCAAGTACAAAGGTGACGGAAGTACAAAGTGAAGACTGGGGGAAGCTGGTGGGTTTTGTTGTAGTGCGAGGGGATCTATTACAGACCTTTCAGGAAGGAGTAGGCTTGGGGTACAGCTCAGTGGCAGTGTTCACCCACATGTGGGATGCCCTCGGTTTTATCCCAGTAACACAAAAAATAAAATAAAAACCCAATTAAATTTCTAGCTTATCACCAGCCTGTGCTCCCTTAGTCAAGAGGGACCTGCATCCCTCACTTTCCTGCTGTGTATGTTTTAACACAAGAGATACCAGAACACATCTATGCTGACAGAAGTGACCCGATGGAAGAAGTCTCCAAGGTAAAGACAAGGAGCAGGAGTTAACTGCAAGGCCAAGTTCCTTGGGAAGGCTTGCAGACACAGATTCATTCGGAGAGGAGAGGATGCCTTATAACCTGGAGATGGAAAAAGACTAGAGCAGGTGTGTGGCATGTGTGATAAGTGACCATTTATTAATCACTTTCTCAGTGACACCCAAGGCTAGGCTACTAGTCAGAAGTGGGGTGATCTCACACGAAAAGTTGAGAGCCAAATCAGAGGGACGGAAGAGGCTGCTGGGGCTCAAGAGACAGGATGAGTTCTCACTAACACTGAAGGAGTCTTGCTGGGCTCCTCACACAGTGATGAACTTGTCAAGGGAAGTTGACTCGAGCTCAGCTGGGAGTAGGAGGTGAACGATGAGGGTGGAGACTCTAGAGTTCTCATCTGAAAAGGC
This sequence comes from Onychomys torridus, assembly GCF_903995425.1. Taxonomy (NCBI): domain Eukaryota; kingdom Metazoa; phylum Chordata; class Mammalia; order Rodentia; family Cricetidae; genus Onychomys; species Onychomys torridus. The sequence continues at coordinate 123,083,079 of NC_050444.1, read as the reverse complement.
ACATTCTTTTTCTACTCACAGGTACACAGGCAATGTACTATCATAGCTAAGGTTGTTTTTGGTCCAGAATCTAAGCGTAGATAGTGTAGAGTAATAGGGCTGTAATAGTAACCTCGGATTCCCTATTTATTTGTTACCAGATGAGTACCCAAGGAAAAGGACTTGCATGCTTCTCCTGAGGCAGAGCAAGGATTAAGGGTCTGCACGCTGTGAGCACCTGGCAGCCATCACCTTACACTCTCCCTGCAGTCACTGAACCCCTTGGCCAGCATCTAGTCCAAAAGATGATTTTGGAGTGGTCTAATTTCCTTATTGCTTCCGTGAAAAGCTTAAAATGGACTTTAATCTGAAACATAATTTCAAGTTGAAATGTAACAAGTTTTAAGAAGCTTTACTTCTAAATGATAGGAAAGGACACAAATTTCTTTTAATTAAGAGATCTTGACACTTACTTTACCAATTCCCGTCCTTCGGAGCTAATAAAATACTCAACAAGCCACTGACAAGCATCCAAACTCTTTGAAAGTAATGCTTCAATAGTAGCAATCCATTCTTCAGTGTCAACCCTTTTAAAAGAGCGAAGAGCAATGTTAGGCCCAGCAAGTGACCCCAGCGCGTCGTTTCATTGTGTGTCACACCTGTCCACCTTATTCCACTGTGGACAGGAACAAGGGGTAGATGAAATCTTCAGTAACTACCCACTTGCATGACTCAGTATTTCCCTGTTAGATTCTACATGGTATAACTCCTTCTCCCCTACAGGACAAACACCTGTGCAGGTGCCTACATCTTTGACTTTACTTTTATCTCTTTATCTGTCCACTTCAACTGATGAAGACCAGATCTGTAACACTTTGTCTGGCACAACTAAGCCGGTGTCAACAAGGGCTCACCTTTAGAATAGCTTTTGTCTTGTATTGCTAAAATCATTAATATGCTTGAAGCATAATAATGTTTCAAGATTTGGACAGAGAAAAGGTAGCCTGACTATATTACCCCTAATCTCACACCATTCCTGAGACCCCAGTGACCCCCAAACACTACGGACAAAATGGAAACAGTACATACAGCATGTAGATACCAGGAATAAATTTCACAAATGAAAATAGCAACTGAATTTCTCTACTTAATCCTATGCAGACCTTAAAGGACAGATACATGTTCTCCTTTTTAACATCACATAATACTTTTACCACTCAATGTACTTTTGGTTGTTACATATAAAATGAGGCTCCCATTATTAATTATTTTTCTTCAAGAGTCTGACTGAAAAATCTTTCCCCAAACCCAGACTTGATAAGCACACTCATTTTGCTAGCCAGAGCTCCACCGTCTTCCAACTTTAACCAGTTGCAACCCAACTCTCCTCTTTCTCCAGGTATTTTCCTACAAACAATCCCTCAGCTCTCTGTGTCCTTCAGTCACATATGAGGACCAACAATTACTAACCCCAAATCTACAATGATCCAGTCACCTTATCAGGTGTTGGAGACAAAAGCCAGTAATGAAAAAGATGCTAATGATATCCGGAGCTCGTACATTACTGAAAGCCCTGCTGTAAACTCTCCCATGAACTGCTACTGACCACAACCCACACTTCCTAGTCTGGCACCTGGTGATTGGTCTTAATTGAGCCCTGCTGTGGAATGTCATTCTGTATGCTGTGAATGTGTGTTGCTCTGATGGGCTGATAAATAAAATGCTGTTTGGCCAGTAGCCAGACAGACAGTATAGGTGGGATAAGCAGGCAAGGAGAATTCTGGGAAGAGAAAGGCTGAGTCAGGAGTTGCCAGCCAGACACAGAGGAAGCAAGATGACAAGGCAGAACTGAGAAAAGGTACCAAACCACATGGCTAATCATAAATAAGAATTGTCGGTTAATTTAAGTGTAAGAGGTAGTTAGTAATAAGCCTGAGCTAATGGCCAAGTAGTTATAAATAATATTAAGCCTCTGTGTGATTATTTTATAAAAGGCCGCGTGACTTGGGTGAGAGATTTGTCCTGACCGCATCCAACTACAGAGCCCCTTACAAGTAAATATACAACTTTCAGAAAAATACAGCTAACCAGTCACACATGGGTGCCTTAAGCAAATCCTGCTTGCTACTCTAGATTCTTCCCTTCTGCCTAGGATGATGCCTTCTCTATTTGTTCCTTTTAAAATACACTGACGGCACTGACAGGATTTATGTCTTGTAGCACAGCAATTTCTTTATCAACCCTTCTCATCAAACCTTCCTGAAAGACAGAGGCTGAGCATATCAGGCAGTACTGAAATAGTTTGAAAAGCTGAATTTATAAAGTTATTTTTCCATCGAATTAACCAGTGTTTTCTGTAACAGACTAGTAAAACATTATTCTTACCTGAGTTTTTTCTTTGTTCGTAGGTAAGTTTGGAAAAGGAACTGAATGGCAAGCTGCAAGCTCACCTTTGCCATACAAGGATAATACGGGTGCTTTAATTTAGTCTACGAGAGGGAGGACAAGAGGATGTTTTTCACAAGTCTTATAGATCATTACATATTTTTACAGACCTAATCTTAGAACATAGGAAGTAAAGGCAGAAAGGTAAATAGTTCAAAGCCATCCTCAACTACATGGAAGTCCTTGAAGATAGCCTGGACTACATGAAATCCTGTCTCAAACAAACAAACAAACAAAGCCTAGCCAGCTAGTAATAGTAAGTACTCATTTATATTTTTCATTTTTTAAATGAAGCCCTCTCTAAATAGTCTTTGCCCTTTTTGGCAAATTATAACAATAGTACTCTAGACAAGGAAGTACTGGAAAGTTAATTTTGAGTCTGACTACAGATTAGGAAAGGTTAATCCATAAAGCATAGAAGCAACTGATAAGACCCTCTGCCACTCAACCTCACAGTCCCTCAAATTTGTCACAAAATATAAAAATTCAGTATGTGTAACCCACACCACTCATAATCCATACTGCACAGCCCCAAAGCTGTCTGCATGTTAGTGTCATCAAGTAAGTAACACATTTATAGGAAATGGGGTTTTGCATGTAGCTGAATGCTAATACCTGAAATAAGGGTATCATTTTTGTTTTTTAGATCTTTAGTTACAACCAGCTACTTACGGCATTCAATGATGCTAAAGACAAAACAAAACTGAAATAGTCACTACTGTACACGTCTCTATTCTTCATAAACTTGAGATTTTCATCTCTCACCATCTACAAAACAAAATCAGTGATTATTTTTAATTAACAGCTAAAATAATATGTGGAGGGTTATTTTTTACCAAAATGTTTAGGTAATAAGGGTTTGTAAAAAACAAATTATAATTTATAATTGTCTTTTTTCAAGCTTTGAATTTTGTAAAATGAGAGAGACAAATCTTTCTTTAAATCTAAGGCACTGTGGAAAGGTAAGCTATCACCCCTTCTAATCTCCTTTGGGGAACTCAGCAGGCTGTGTGAAGAGCCAAACAGAACTCCCTAAGCACAAGCATCTCCATACCTCCCCGGCTCAGGTGGCTCAGCTCTTCCTTCTGAAGAAGACTGCACATTTTCCTTATATTCTCTGGCTTTGCCTATCTAGCTTGGGCTGTCTAGTGTATAAGGTATGGATCTGACAACTGGATGGTCCTGATTTCAAACCCTTGTCTTGTGAGATTGCAGGTCATTTCCTTTTTTTTAATCAGCCTTGTTTTGTTCCATTTGAGAAACAGGAGTAAGACAGCCTACAATTCTACAAGAGATTTAGAAAGTTTAGTTAATTCATAAAAACCTGTTCAGCTAGGTGTGGTGGTGAATGTCTTTAATCTCAGCACTTGGGAGGTAGAGGTGGGTGGATCTTTGTGAGTCTGGGGCTAGCTTGATCTACACAGTGAATTCTAGACCACCATGGCTACACAGTTGAGAACCTGTCTCAAAAAACCAAACCAAACTGTAACTTGTTTATGGTCTGTAGCACAGAGCAAGTATTCAGTAAACAATGGCTATCACTTTCAGCTTAGTCCTAACTGGAGGTTCTGAGTCTTGACCTGTTCTCGTAGACAAAATAACTCCAACACTGTGCTTCTCTACTCAGTGATGGTGCTGGTGATCTTGGGTGTATGTTATTTTTGTGTTTTCACACTGTGGCACTACCTCTACAGTCTCTCTCTGTCACAGAAGACACAGGTCAGTTGAGGATGAAGAAGTGGCACATGAAGACCATAAACAGAGAAGGCAGCCAGAGGTACTCCGGACTTACAATATGGATTCTGACATTCATCTTGATTTTTTCCCTTAGAGAATTATGTGCCCACCTTCTATCCAAAGATTGGTGTATTTTCATTTGGTGTGTCAGTATTTTTGCCTCCATTGATGTACGTGCACCATCTGTGCCTGGTTCTGAGAGGTCAGAGAGGGCATTGAATACCCTAGAACTGGAGTTACAACTGGCTGTAAGTTACCAGGCAGGTGTTGGGAATTGAACCCAGATCCTCTATAAGAGCAGTTAAGTGCTCTTCCCAGCTGAGCCACTGCTCCACCCGTTTACGTGGTTCTCACCTGGTATATCCGAGCAGGCATTTTCTCCACAAACAGTCCTTTCTTCTCACCTTTTTTAACCAGCTTCGTCAGAATAGAAAGCCTGTCATTATTAGGCCTGTGGGGCCGAGGAGAGGATTGAGGTGAAATCTCAGGTGAAGATGGAGCTGACCTGAGAGACAGAATCAAAGAACTGTTGAGCATAAAGGGGTTTTGTTTCAGCAGACTTTAAAGCTGCCACATTTATATACTGGCTACCATACTTAAACATAAACTGCAAACTTCTCTGATCCTATAGTAAAGGCAAATTCACTAAGAATAAGACCGTTAAAAAACAAAATAACAAAACAAACCCATTTTTCTGGTTATAGTATTATGGTTTGGGCAGAAAGTACATTTAGTATGTGTATATATACCTCAATTCTAAATTGAAAATAAATCTCAATTATGTCATGAATAATTTATATGCATATTTCTAAATACGAAATAACTTCATGCGAGGGCAATAAAGCCATAGAGCAGGAAAGAGGAGACTTCTTATTTTCTTTTAGAATTCCTCTTAAGTTTAGCTAATTATTTTTAAGCATTGAGCATTCATTATGAGGATCCTATCAATACCTACTGAAACCATATAGCAAGTTACATGGCAGAGAACTTACAGAGAGAGATCCTCAGCTTCCTGTCTTACAACGCTGACTCGACTTTTCTTTGGCAATACAGGGGAGTTTTGATCAGACACCCTTTGGTAGAAGAGCATGTAGGCATTCCAGTATCTTCGACGTACATCAGTGTATGGGTTTGCTATTTTGCAAGACATTAAGAGAGAAGTCTTGGTAAATAACATGTTTCTTAGCATGATTATAATAAAGGAACTACAAATTCAACAATTTATTTAGTAAATCTGCAGAGAGCAAAGTGTAAGTAAAACATGGGTGTGTTAAGAGTGTTGCCTAGAAGTCAAGCTAAGGTACTTTTCTTGAGTTGTGTGGATGGAGGGAAGGCATCTTTAACACACTGCATAATAAATAATGTTTGGGCCAGGCAGCGGTGGCGTACGCCTTTAATCCCAGCACTCGGGAGGCAGAGGCAGGTGGATTTCAGTGAGTTCGAGGCCAGCCTGGTCTACAGAATGAGCTCCAGGACAGGCACCAAAACTACACGGAGAAACCCTGTCTCGAAAAACCAAAAAAAAAAAAAAAAAAAAAAAAAGAAGGAAAAACAATAATAACAAAAAGTTGTCCAATGCAGGGTGGTCAGCCTTGAAACCATATACACAGCACCAATAAAAAACAAACTCGGCAGGTTGTACTGATATATATTTGCACTCAAACACACACATATACACACATATATAACAATCATAAAGAAAAAGAGGTATCAGCTTGAGTGTGGAGGGGCGGGGGGGGGGGAGAGCGGTTGGAGGAAGGAGAAGGGGGAAAATGTAATGCAATTCTATTTAGGAAAAAAATTTAAAAAATAAAAGGTAACAAAATAGTGTGGCTGTATAGCTGGAAGAATACAAAGGAAAAGAACAAAATCTGTTGTTTTTATATAAGGAATACAGCTTCTACCTTGATAGAAGCTATATATTAAAAAATAAAGTGAATGGAAAATATCTACTTATAAATACTTACTTTGATCATAAACTTTCGGTCTATATTCTCCTCCAAAGCATTCATACTCCAGGGTCTCATCATTTAGATCAAATTCTTCTATAACAGTGTCATTAAATTTATACCACTTTCCTTTTCCACACCCCCTAGGACCAGAGATCAGATAAACACTGTAAGATTTAAAAACAATTATTTTTATCCCTTGCATTTATCAATATGTATTGTGTATAGATAAAGCAGATGATGGCTACTTAAAAGCATCCAGAAAAAATGTAGCAACAGAGGTGTAATGATTTCAGTTTCTAAAACTTTGCAAATCAAAGGAGTGAAAATAGTTATTTTAAGCTTAAAAAATTGGAAATGCAGAACAAAGGGTAATGTGAATTCTTACAGCTGGGCATCATGATACCTGCCTATAATCCCAGCACTTGGGAGGCAGAAGCAGGACTGAGAATGAGGCCAGCCTAGGCTAGAAGCCCTGCCTTCCCCACTACCCTCCCCAAAAGTCCTCCAGTGGCGGGTGGATGGCAGAGTCAGCAGGGAAAGCGGAGATCACATGAGGCCTTCTGGAAGAGTCCTTACCGCCTGTCCTTAATGAAGGAATAGTAATGGCCTGCATGTGCCTGCCCACTGTGTACAATGACACCAACAAGCTCGTAGTTTTCTGTGAGGGCAACTTTTTTCCGTGGGGATCCTCCACCTCCTTGATCCATGTTTCTCCCATTTTCACCAACTTCAGAAGACGAGTCCTGACGAGCCATTCCTGAGACTGTGTAAGGCTCCATATTGAGCATCCAGGGAAACTATGTAAAAGTGCAAAGAACACATTAATGTGAAGCGGGAACACACTTGGCAGTACCTAGTAAAGCCAGACCAAGTAAGAGTCGTGCTCTCCTCCAAAACGAGGGCTGACTCCTGCCCCATTCACACATGGCGTCTCTGTGTCACAGAAGCATTTCATTTCACAGCCACAGTTAGGGTGCCTTCAGAAACAAAAGCACCATTTGTATGTCTGCCTGTCCTGCGAGCAGCAGCTTTTCAAACAAGGGCTGCAGACTCTTCATGCTGCTTTTTTCGGACAGACAGGATGTAGAAAAGAAGGAAAGGAAAGAGGGAAGGGGGTTATGGTTAAGAGAAATTTCAGGAAGAGAAGGAAGTTACCCGTATTTGTTCATCATATTTAATGGATCGTCCACTCTCCCAGTCAAAGCCAAATCTCATCAGGTGAATTACCAACACACTAGGTAAAGACTTAATGCACGTTCTTTTCACTGTTATTCTCTAAGAAAAAGCAAAAACCAATTAACTCCCTGGAGAAAATCAAAGTAATGAATGTAAAAGCTTTTGGTACCCACATAAAACAAATAATAGCAGAGTCTGATGGAAGCAGCAACCAGAGCTTAATAATGACCTGTATGCAGTAACAAGTAACACTAATATTGTTTCTTGTAAAGGGCAAATGTAATACCTTTTCTTTACACTTTTCACAGTAGTATGCATTACTTCCTTCTAAAACTTCACCTCTAACAAACTGGTCCAAAGAGATTTCCAAGCTTTGGCAAGAAGTAACTCCTAGATTGAGAGCCATGAAAGCTTCCTCACGCTCGTATCTGGTTGGGAAAGACGGAAGCCGTGAGTGGAGAGCTACTGCAATCGTCCTAACACCTGGACTGTGACACTCTCCTCAACAGCCAGGGGAACTAGACAAGCTTCAGCATTTTAAAAGCACACTGACCAAACCATAATTTTCAACGAATACTTTAAGGCTACAGAGTAATTATGGAATATAGTCCATTGAACATTTATAGATCCAGTAAGAAGTCAATCTGTAAGTCAGCAATAAGTTAACATTTATAACTTTCTAAAATATCATTTAAAGATATTTTCCCCCATGGTGCTGACATAAAAACCAGGGTCTTGTACCTGTCAGACAAATGCTACACCCCTATTCCTAACAGTCATTGTTTAATGTAGAGTCACATCTTCACTAACCTGTGAGGACAATCTTTACAGATCTTCTGATCAGAATAGATGCCCTGGAAAGTATTCTTAAAAATTTGTTCTCGTCCCATTTTCTGTCAGAAAAGAAGTTTAAAGTTTTAACTGATACCCCTAGAATGTACAAGTTGGTTCACATAACACTTTATTTACAAATTTCAATTTAGCCATCAAAATATAAAGAGTAATACTGGTAGTTTGTTAGAAACTAAAGGAAGGCTAGTAAGCTATCATTAGCCCCAGTGTCAGAGCACACAAACAATCACAAGAGGAGGAGAGAGAAGGGTCCATGAGAGCTGATCATGACAAGTCTTCCATTTATGAGTCAGAATTTTCTTTCTGTGCTTTAAGTTGCAAGGCAGCAGCAACTCTGACAATTTTTGCTTTTTTCTCAAGGACAGAAACTATATATCTGTAAGTTATTTTAAATAGATGAAGTGTAATAATTGTGTTTATTGATAAGATGTACAGTGGCACCTCTGGGCAAGTCTGTCACATGTTTTATTGGGAAAGGCAGAAAGCTTTGAATGTAAGCATCACCACAAATAATAGTCTATCTAGTCCTTTTGTCCTTTTTCTAGAGAAGTCTCCCAGTCCCCAGAACTGACTCCAGGGGACCATCAATTCACTGGGCACTCAGCAGCCAGACTATAGTTCTAGGGACATTGCAAAAATACACAGGCACGAATGGTCATTTACTCTGTAGTATAGATCAGGAACTACACTGCTGTATCAGCTTAGATGAATAAAGAACACTTCTCCAATAATGTGCATGCATTAATTTTAAATGCTGAAAGCATGAACTACAGCTGTGATGCTCAAGATGACTGCTTCCTGGTTTGTGAGTTTCAGTCACTGTAAACCTTCAGGCACCATTCCTATACTGTAACCAGCTGAAGGAATCAGCGGGCAGTGGAGACTGTCATTACCTTGAGATACTCATCCATCTGATCAATAAGACTAGTGAAGAACTCGTATGCATCCTGCTGCTCCCTCACATAGAGCTCCTTGTTCCACATCTTGAAGATCTGTGCAAGAATTGAAAAGGTCTTTAAAGGGAAAGCAGCATGCTCTCAACGTAACACACAGGATCACATAAGTGCTTCTGAAAAACGAGTTCGATATTAGGATCAGGATGTTTTTACTGGAGTGAGACGGGCTTGTATTCTGCTATCTGTGCATTTTCTTGTCCTTCTTGTCACAGCAAGTTTCTGAAAGCAGACGTGGGTTCAGGGTGAGCAAGGGTCGCTCTTACAAGGACCTCTGCTCTGTGAGGCAAAGTACAGCAGCGTCCTTCATTTGGAGGCACTAGCGATACCGGCACAGGTTCAGAGAGAGGATCTGAGTCATTATTTTTAGATGCATTTTCATTATTATCTTAAATTATGTGTCATGTATCAATGTCTCTGTGGGTGCATGCATGTGAATGCAGGTCAGAGGTGTCAGATCCCCCCACAGCTAGAGATGACAGGTGGTTGTGAGCTGTCTGGTGTGGGTGCTGGGAACCAAACCTGTGTTTCTGCCAAAGCAGGGTAACTGCTGAGCCACCTCTTTAGCCCCTTTAAACAGTATTTTAACGAGCTAAAATGAGAATCATAAGAAACAGTCAAAACAGATGAGCAGGTCCCCAGGAATTATGAATGACTGTTCTTAATGTCCTAATTATTGGAAAGTAACAATTTGTTAGACATTCAAATCTTCGATGGGCTGTTAGTGATGACAGAAAACCATTATCACTAGAGAAGAAAGTGGAGCCAAACTCTAATTATTATCCAACCTCACATCTACAGTTACTATAAATACCTTCCAGAAGTTCTCAGGCACATAATACTGCAGCTTGCTTTCCATCAAATGTCCAAAGAGGGACTGTACTTGGTAAAATACACTGTCATCTGGATTGTCTGTATCATCATCCACTGAAAGAAGTGACTATGAAGAAAAGCATTAAGTGAGACACTTTTAACTGCTTCACACTAAACCCACACATGCACACATGAGTACCCACTCTGGTGTTTGAGTATGCTAAGGAGTGTCTGATGTGGAGACAGCACTATACAGATATTTAGATATTAGTTTGTCATTTCCCACTTGCTGTGATCAAGAATACAGTATCTCTTTAAGTTCCATTTTATTAGGAAAAACTGGAGCTGATGAGGATTTTTAGACACAAATACTACACAATAATTATGGAATATTCTCAAAATACTGCCTGTTACCCCACAAGTTGTGACTATGTTAATAAGAAGCACTGAAAATAGTCACATATTCTAAAATATCAAGTGCAACTTTATAGAAGGGTTGAGACTTCTGTATGTACAAAAATTACATTTGTTCAGATAACCAATTAAGCTAACATTTTTACAAAAAAGCTTGACTGTAACGTCTTTACCAATTCCAGAAGCTAATGCATTTTTAACCACAGCTACAAACCCAAGAAACAACAATGAAGCATGGGACAATCTGCAGACAGTTCACACATTCTCTGATGACAACCAGGACAGGGGAAGGAGATCACCTCAGGGAGTCCGGGCTGCATGTACAGTTGCTGGAAGACTGCATTCATGTAACAAGTGGCACCACCATTCCTCAGCCCCACAAACCCTGAACTGGATCTGCTGTCCACTGGGGGAAGGTACTGGGAAAGAGAGGAACACAGCAGTGGGGAGGAGAATGAGTACTCTACCACAGGACACTTCCACAATAGCCACTTCGAATGACTGGGAAGAGAAACAACAGACTCAGGGAGGAAACGGAACCAAAAGAACCTACGTTCCTCAAGTACCTGTGTTAGGTACTGCTGCGATGACAAAATGCAATGGTCTTAAAGTTTCTTTTCTGGTCATAAACTATGTGGCACAAAGCAGGTATTAGCTCATCTATGTAGACCTGCATTCATTCACTTATCATTTAACAAGTGTTTATGAAGGACCTAGTATGTGCCAGGCACTGTGCCAGGGATTAAGAGAGAACAGAAATGTTCATGGGCCCTGATCTCCTAGAGCTTACAATCTAGTTGTGTAAGCTTTATGGCATTAATCAAACAGATACATTAGATGCCGCCTACAAACAACGGATGCAGTTTTCTGAATAAAGGAACAATGTTCTAGAAGTATTTATCATGAGGAACTCTGGAGTCAAGGAAAGCTTGTGTCCTTTTATACAAGGCAATGTTCTTCTATTCAACTTTTTCTAGTAAGCATACAATTCAAACGACAGAAAAGCATGGCATTGCGTTACTTACAAACGTCATCAAGTAGTGCAGATCCTAACACAGTGCTTTTCTGGGTAGAAATAATCCAGATAAGGCATCTTGGCTAATGTTCAACCTCTCCAAGCGGGAAAGGACAGTACAGTTTCACGTGGAAATGTGAGAACCCCAGGAGCTTGGCTCTCTTCCCACAACCACACACAAGTGTCTGTATCCACGTTACAAGCAAACAGCTGACAAAACCAGGTAGGTATTTTGGACCTCAAAGCATTACTGGATCTCGCATGCATCAGCACATCACAACATCAGAAGTAACCGACAGCAGGGTGCTTTCTAGAAGCTAACATTTGTAGTGCAAAGCACAGATCTTTTTTTAAGAAAAAAAAAAAAAAAAACCCAAAACGTTCAAATGCTAAAAAGTTAAGTATTATCTAAGAATGCTTATTCCTTGTGCTGGTATCACCCATGACTTGAGGCCAACGCACATCACAAATAAGCATTACAAACTAAAGCATGAGAAGTGTCCTCTCACTAGGACAACTGTCCCCACTGTTGTAACTGTGTACTCAGGGATACTAACTCACACAGCCAAAGAGTGAGTCTGACTCTGCATCATGGAAGAGGAGAAAGCAAACCCAGCTTTGACAGTGTCTTCCGGTGCTCCTGTAACCTGTCTGCTTTCTGTACACCTTCATCTACAGGAAGAGGCCACAGCTTCCCTCATATTCTTGGAATGAAATGAATGGCTTCCTTCTTGCCTCAGTGAGCACCACTAGTCTTTAAGGCTCTACTTCAAGTTTCATCTTCTCTAGAAGTTGTTTTTTTTTTGTTTTGTTTGTTTTGTTTTGTTTTTTTGAGACAGGGTTTCTCCTTGTAGTTTTGGAGCCTAGAAGCATTTCAAGATAGCCGATGAAGTGCCACTCTGTGTCAGCAAGCTACCCGTAGCTCACAGTGCTGAAACAATCTGCTGGTGGGCCTGTCCCTTGCACTGCACATGCTCTGCCTGCCTGACAGCTGGGGAAGTGCATTCATTTTTCAACTTCCAAAGTCTAAAACCTTTCTTAACATGGGATAAACTCTAAGAATTTTATTCAATCTATCTGGCTTTGTAATTCAAGTGCCTGGCACTATGCCAGCATAAATTTACTCAAAAAACAAAACAAAAATATAAAATTCAAATAACAAAAATGTTTGGAGTGCTACTTTTTAGTTGAGGTTAACTATCTGTCAGTTTGAAAATGGCTCAACTCTAACTGAAAGGATATTTCATAATATTATAATGATGAAATATGATAAAAATTTAGTTGATTTTAGTAGGTAAACATGCCATGCCAAAAAAAAAAAAAAAAAAAGATTGACTTGGTTGTGGTTAGAATAATACAAATTCAGTCTTAAACTTATACATATTTAGGGGCTACAGAAATGTCTCAGTGGGTAAAGGCACTTGCTGTAAAATCTGAAAACCTAAGCTTAATCCCCAGACCCCACATGGTGGTAGATGGTGGGAACCAACTCCTGTAACTTGTCCTAGTCTCCATACATGCTCCTTGTCATGCACAGACCTGCCAAAAACTAAATATAAATTATATGTTTAGGAGACCATTCTGAAAAAAGTTAAATGAAGGCTGGGGCAATGGTTTAGTATGTAAAGTGAAGTAAAGACAGGAGTTTGGGTCCCCACAGAAAGCTGGCTAACTAGTCCAATCAGCTCTGGGTGTAAGTGATGCTTTGCTTCAGCAAAACAAGCAGACAATGACAGAAAACACTAAGATCAACCTCTAGCCTCCACTTACAGGAATATACACAAGGAAGCATAGCTTTAGGTCTAAAACTTACATCAAACTCTTTGGTGAGAGCAGGGTCAGGCTGATGATGCATTGAAAGTAGTTCTTTTGCAATAATCTGAAGATTTGAAGGTGAGCTGTCAGCTAACATCACAAGAACCTCATAGGCTGCCAATCGGCTAGTTACTGTACTACACCTAGAACAAAAGCACAAGCCATAAAAATTAACACCCCAAATCAAAATTCAAGCGAAATAATACCTTAAACAGTTAAGTTAGGCCTATGCTAGAAATCTAGTCATCTATGTGCCCTAAATAAGGCAGCAGGGAGTTGTTTTAGAGCTATATCTTCTTAGCCTGATAATAATCAGCAAAACTCTCCCAAATAAGAAAAAAGAAGCTATGAAAATAAGAATAGATGCCCATAAACATTTCAAATCTGCCGGTGGTCAATAATTCTCCAATGACACTAGTCAGCTTTTGACTCAGACTTACAGAAAATGGAGACAGAAATAGTCCGTCATATCAGTTTATGAAAGTGACGGGCAGGAAAGCAGACTTCCTCCAGCGTGTGCCTTTCAACTTGGGCAGAAACTGAACTATAATCAACATGACACCACATCACTGAAGTGATCACAGATTAGAATGGATACACAGAAAGGGCGTCCAACCTTTGCCTGGGATCACTTACAAAAGTGCAGGAGGGGATTCTGGGACTCTGGGGTTAGCACTGCACCTAACACCAAGGACAAGGGCCACAGAGCTGGCACTGTCGAGATGCATGGGCTGAAAAGGATGGGCAGGAAATGAATAGGGAGGCACTACACACGCAGGTAAAGCAGCTGTTTTGTTACTGTGACAAAAGAAAACATTGGCTTTCAGAAAGACTTTTCTCGTATTTTTTGCTTCTAGGTTTTGGTGGAAAGGTCACTGTAATGAATGAACAAGTTTAGTACAATGGGGGAGGTTGAAACATGCCTGCTTTTCAATTCCAGGCATTATACACAATTTATTACTTTTAATAAAGAAAGAGGAGGATTCACCAATATAACTTTTCATTAAAGCTGTTAGAAATATATTGCTTCATGTTTACTGAAAAACAAAATACTGATAATTTCTGGGGCTTTAATTAGAGTCCCAGGGCCCTAGTGCTATAAATATTCCAAGACACACCAGACAGGAATGAGGATGGAAGCCACAGCCCTGAGGACCATCCCAGAGCTCTACGAGGTCCCTCTCCCTGCCTTCTGTCCATTCTGCTAATGAGGAGCTCTCTAGCTGGAAGTGTTCTCCTGACAAGAGCCCCATGACACTCGATGGGACTCTACCGAGTGCTTACCATACCTTGCCTGTACCAGCATCTCTGAAATTAAGAGCCTCTTCAGGGTTAGTCAGGTAACTCTGCTCTTTAGAAAAGTAAGTTCAGCTCGGAACAAGCTAAGTGGCAGCTTACTGCTGCCTTTTCTATGGACAAAAGTTTAAATATCATTTGAGCAGGGTCAACAAAACACATGGATATTTCACATTTATATCCCCAAGGATTAATTTAAAACCTTGATTCCAAAATCACAACCACAATAAATTACTAGCAGTTGCAGATATGAGAACATAGTATGACCCAGCCAACAACAAGGCTCTAGACCTTTCTCCTAAAAAAATCCTAAAGCCTATACTTGTCTGTTTACTTGGTGCTCAGGCTTGAATTCAAGATCCCTCACATGGCTAAAGCCCCGCGCCCCCCCCCCCCCCCCCCCCCAATGCAGAATTCCTACCACCTTTGTTTGGCTTGGCATTTGTTGTTCAGATCAGCACAGTGACTTTATATCCCACCTTGAGGATGAGAACTTACCAGTACACTTCTCTGTGCTCACTGTGGGCCAGGTACACTTTATACACAGCTCATTTACATGCATTTGTTTAAGGGGTAGGAAACACAGGACAAACAAACTCACACAATGGAAGACAAACCCAAGTTAAGAACATCTCGGACTACAGTTGTGAATTAAGAGATTTTACCAAAACTGAACACAACGTGCACTTTCCATACTTTGGATGAAAGTCCTGTTGACTGATGGCGGCACTGCCAGCTGGAGAATGACTATTTAAAATTATTCTAGAAGCTCGGAAAAGGAAGTCATCTAACAATGGTTTAATGAGCGATGAACCTGGAACAGAGCAGAACACCACGTTGAAGACAACACAGATTTTAATTCAAAGATCCTATAGCACTTTCTTATCAGAGTAGCAGAGGCCCCTGAGGCCACCCAACACCAGTGCATCTGGTTTAAGTTAAAGCTTACGTTTTTGAGTGCCTACTCTGTGGCATAGACCCATGTAATGGGGCAACCGGGGACAAAGTAGAAAGCAGTCAGATGACATGCCTTCTCTTAGGAGTCTATGACAGTGAAAGGAGCCAAGCTGTCACCTCGGAAACACAAGAGCCAAGACCACCACAAGTAGAATGATTTGAGTGAGCAATTCTTAGCTCTAGGCATCAGGAAGTCCTCCACACAAGGGCTAATGAAACTTTTAAGACTGTCTTCTTCGGACAAAAAATGATACTCCTTTCTAGTTAAGAACCACTCTTTTCTATGTATCTTCAATATCCAAAAAGATTCTATGGAGTCTTCTAGTTGGTGCTGAAGCTGTGGAAGTTATATTCCAGTTTGTTTTCTGAATATAACTTATAGCATTTGGATATATATTTCCAAATTATAACTGTACCTCAGGGGAAATCTTAACATTTCCCTCAACACTGAGGAGGTAATGGCTGGGGAGTACCTCCTCAGATAAGAACCATCCTTATAAGAATGAAGATATATTATAAGATATGTAACAGCAAAAGAGATAAACGTACTCTGATTTATAACTTTTGATATTAAAAGTTATGTGACATGACTATTTTGAACAATGTAAAATTCTCAATGGGTTTTAATGACGCAGGTAAAAGACACTCGGTGGTTTGCCAGTCACTGAAGCTGCAGACAATTCCCTACTCCTAAAAGGTCCATTTTTCATGAAACATTTAGCAATTATCATATTGTCCCAATTACACACAACACTGGCAGTAACTGAGAACTAAGGTACTCTCTCCCACACAATAAAATGAAGCAATAATTACCAAGCATTTCCTTTTCTGCCCCACAGAGTGAAAGCAGGGTCTTAATGAGCCGCAAATGTCCTGCCAATAAGATGTTGTCTGCCTCACTGGTCTCACATTCCGCTGTTCGGTTAGGTTCAAAGTTATCCAGCCATGTAATCTCATCTTCAAGCATGGTGGCTGGGCTAATTCGTAACTGCTCCATTTCTGAAGCTTAAAAGAGGGTAAAAGTGAGGAGGTGGAAATCTATTACAAAGAAAAACTTTTAGTCATGGACTCAAAGTCGGGAAGAAAGAAGTGAAGTCAAATCATAATCTTCCCACCATGGACCTCACAAACCTTGTCATTAACAATCTTCTGGTGCAGATACTATCAAGGCTGTGTTCTGCATAAACTGAACACTTGATTGCATCCTCTGTACGGACCACCATGCTACATACACATTATGAGACAATGGAGATAATTATTGCTCTAACAAAGCACCTGGCTTAGGAAACAAGACTTCCTCAAAAAAGGGAAGAATGGCCAGTAATTAGCACTAAGGCTCTCCACAGTGCTTCCTAAACCAAAGAGGCAGATCTACGAAAGAGATAGATCAAGCATTATAATCCTACATCTCTAGACCATGACCAAAACTCCAAGGAATAATTTTGTTTTTGTAGCAAATCTCTCTTTTACCCTGCCAAACAAGGACTGACAACCAAATTCTGCACTGGAAGCATGGCTGGAAAGTACCTCATTAGGTGAGGTAGTTTTATGGACACGGTCCTATTCTCTACATATAAACACCTTATATTTGAGTCATGACACACAGTCCAGCTATGTTTCTCCAGTCCCCAACATCACACTGCTTAGAGACTGAGTTCTGATCTGAAAGTCACGGAAGCCCCTGCCTGCAGAGCTGCTGCTGAGGTGCGTCAGTCATCAGATTCTAGAGCTTTGTGACCATTTGCAGGAAGGAAGATTTCTGCATGTAATTTCTTTAGAAAGAAGTGCTGGAAAGAAAATTTCCTTCCTTGGAGAAACCATTCTGTCCCTTTTTCTAGGGCACAGAGAACCATGTGCTATCTCCCTTAGCCCACCAGGAACCTCATCACCAAATTCTGAGTGGGGCTGTACAACTTGCACATACAGGGGGCTGTTTATTTCACCTGCTTTTGATGTTCTACTCCAATTAATATTTTTGTTGACCCTAAATTATATTTCTTGTAATTTGAAGTGAATGTGGGAATAAAGAGTAGGGAATATATTAAACACTTGGTCTGAACAACTAAAATTTACATAGGACATTTGCATTATTTATAACAAATTTACATTATTTGAAAGTAGAGATGAGTAAAATCTCCATTCTAAAAAGCAAGTTCTAACACTGCTACTTCAGGCACTGACTGACCTCTATCACTATCAACATGCTTCAACCAATCCCATCAGCTCTTAAACAGCCACTCTTACTGTCAGAATAGGGCTGGATAGGTGCTCGGTTAAAACCACTGACTGCTCTTCCAGAGGACCTACGTTCAGTTCCCAGTGTCCATATCAGGTAGCTTACAGCAGCCAGTTAACTCTAGTTTTTGGGGAATCCAATACTCTCTTCCAGCTTCTACAGGCACTCATACACGTGCATTCATTCACACAAAACACACATATGTACACAAAGTAAAAATAAAATCATGGCAGAATCAATAACACCAGAGAGTAAGACCCTTCATGTTAATTCTCTCTTAGCTCAATTACAAACGAGACTGGCAACTATAGAGTTAACAAACCTTCTCTGTACACTGGTTGGGTATGTAAGAGAATCAGAGATCGATGGTCCACAGATTTACATGCTATTTCCAAGACAACAAACCCAACATTAAAAATGACTGACCGTCTTCCTGCTTTGTGACAGGAAGGTCGGGTACAGTCTCCGCCATCCCCAATCCCAGTGAGATGTGCACTTACTTGTTAGGTCATCTAATAACTGGCACCGCAAATCAAAATACTCCATACACTGCGACAGCAGTCTACAAACCAGACAGATTGCAGTTAATAAAAAGAGGCTGACTTAAAAGAAAGCATTTTTCTTTAAAACTAAATTCACAAAGCTGTTGAACAAGGTAATTTCCCCAACCATACAATTACTTACATTAAATACCTATTTTAGTATGAAAGAAATTAATAATTTTGCTAAACTGTAGTCTAGGAATAATTGTGTAAAGAGAAGGAAAGTTACTAAATGTATCCTGTTTTAAAATAACAAACACTGATTGCATTTGTTCATTCAAATGTTAACCATTATCTACCACTTAAATGTTAAATGCATAGTTATTTTAAGAAACACTGAATAAAAAAAACCAAGAAAGACTGATAACAATTAAATATCAAACAAGCACAAAGAAGAAGAATAAAACAGTAAGAGGAGGAAGAGACAAATTATATAGATTCATCAAGGTACTTCTACAACTCTATCATAGTGGGTAGGAGCACAGGCTCTAGAATCAGACTGTATTATAGTGGGTAGGGGCACAGGCTCTAGAATCAGACTGTATTACAGTGGGTAGGAACACAGGCTCTAGAATCAGACTGTATTACAGTGGGTAGGGGCACAGGCTCTAGAATCAGACTGTATTACAGTGGGTAGGAACACAGGCTCTAGAATCAGACTGTATTACAGTGGGTAGGGGCACAGGCTCTAGAATCAGACTATATTATAGTGGGTAGGGGCACAGGCTCTAGAATCAGACTGTATTACAGTGGGTAGGAACACAGGCTCTAGAATCAGACTGTATTACAGTGGGTAGGAACACAGGCTCTAGAATCAGAGTGTATTACAGTGGGTAGGGGCACAGGCTCTAGAATCAGAGTGTATTACAGTGGGTAGGAACACAGGCTCTAGAATCAGACTGTATTACAGTGGGTAGGAACACAGGCTCTAGAATCAGACTGTATTACAGTGGGTAGGAACACAGGCTCTAGAATCAGACTGTATTACAGTGGGTAGGGGCACAGGCTCTAGAATCAGACTATATTATAGTGGGTAGGAACACAGGCTCTAGAATCAGAGTGTATTACAGTGGGGAGGGGCACAGGCTCTAGAATCAGACTGTATTACAGTGGGTAGGAACACAGGCTCTAGAATCAGAGTATATTACAGTGGGTAGGAGCACAGGCTCTAGAATCAGAGTATATTACAGTGGGGAGGGGCACAGGCTCTAGAATCAGACTGTATTACAGTGGGTAGGGGCACAGGCTCTAGAATCAGATTGGTTTCAATCTTGGCTCTACTGCTTATAGCTAGTGTCCATGGACACCTCCTTTCTCACAGTATTCTAATTTTTAAAAGTTTATTATAATCTTATAAAAACATGCACATATATTCAAATAGACATAAATGGTTCAAGCAAGTATAATGAACCAAGATTTTTAAAAATACAAATAATAAAATATCCTAACTCAGAAGGTTAAAAATAAACAGATACACAAAAACGTTGGTAAACTATGTGGCACAGTAAGATTTGGTAATTGCTTATTATATAACAAACTAAGACATTTTAAAAATGTTGTGAGATACAAATTTCAAATTTATAAAAAGTATTACTATTTAATTGTATATAAAACTAAACAGCTTCACAAGTCAGTATACCATCAAAAAGTTCTTTTATTAAAATCTCATCTCATGGTTGGTCCTTTTTTAGAAAGTATTTACTCATTTTATTTTACATGTGAATGTTTTATCTGCATGTATGTACGTGCACTATGTGTGTGCTTGGTGCCCACAGAAGTCAGAAGAGGGCCCTGGATCCCACGGAACTGGGTTATGGATGTTACCATGTGGGTGCTGGGAAATGAACCCAGGTCCTCTGCAAGAGCAACAAGTGCTCTTAACCACTGAGTCATCTCTGCAGCCCCCTCTGCTGTGGGGTGGTCTTTCTGTATGCTGTGAGTATGTGTGGCTACCATTGGTTAACAAAGAAGCTGCTCTGGCCTATGGCAAGACAGGTTATAGGCAGGTGGGAAATCCAAGAGAGATACAGAAAGAAGGAAAGCAGAGTTGGGGGAGATGCTAGCCGCTGCCTGAAAAGCAAGATGTAATGGAACTCAGGTAAAGCCATGAGACACGTGGCGATACATAGATTAACAGAAATGAGTTAATTTAAGATAGCTCACTATTAGTAATAAGCCTAGGCCATAGGCAAGCAGCTTTTAATTAACATTAATCCTCTGACTGGTTACTCAGGAGCAGGTGGGTGGGGGAGATTTGTCAGTCTACAGCCCTCCATTTTGCTTTTTTCCTTAAGTGTAGAGGAATTAAGTGACTCTCACAGTGAGGACAAGTCCAATGGCTTCAACTTCTTAAACAACTGAAAACTTCCGCTTGGGAATCACTATCCTTCAAATAAAAACATTTATGCTTAGGAAAACTTCACCAAGAAAAAGTTCCAATTCCAAAGTCAAAAGTAGTCAAGGGCAAAAGAAGACAACTACTTTTAGTTCAGATGCCTACTAGGTAAAACTATTTCCTGAAAATTAGCTTTAAACTATTAAACAATTATTTTTCATTACTAAAAATATACAACCAATGTCTACTTCAGGCTCAATCCTGATGGTAAGCTGCAAACAGAAGTTTGGGCTGAAAATTTAACAAATCACCCATAATAATCTATTTTCAAAATAAAAAATATCAACTTCTTATTTATACATTAGTAATTCTAAAACCTAAAAGTCCAGTGCTTCAAAGTGACATGTTGATACTTAGCTATGTGGACCAGGGATTACCATACATTAGAAAGTGTACGAGAACATACTTTCATCATCTCTATGCAACAGAACACTGAAGGTTCTAGCCAGAGCAAGTAGGCAAGAAAAAAGGCATCCAAATTGGAGAAGTAGAAATGGACTTATCTGTCTACTAATCTGACAAACTTATTACTATATTAATATATGGAAAACCCTAAAGATATCACCTAAACCCTGTTAATTTAGCAAAGTTACAGGATATAAAAGTCAACAAACGAAAGTAACTTGTGCTTCTCCTACCAACAGTGTAAAATCTGAAAAGTAAACCAAGACAATTCTATTTACAATGGTAGAGAGAATAATAAATAATAAAATACTTGAGATTCAATTTAATCAAGAAGAGAAGTCTTATACAGTAAAGTGGTAAACACTGCTGGAGAAATTAAAAATGACATAATAAGAAATCTCATGTTTATGAATTAGAAAACAAAGTCTTCTTAAGATGCTCAAACTACCCAGAGTCATCTACAGACTCCATAAAATATCAGAGCTGAGGAAGCAACATGCAAGAGGACACAGTGTGACCTCAACCCAGGGAACTGGCTCAAATAACCTCAGGCTCTTACCAATTAGGGAGAGCAGGGTGGGAGTGAGGATGATGGAGAGGAAGCCTGGTAGTGTTTAACTCCTGTTCTGCATGGGAGAAAACATGAAGAGCCTGGACGCTGGGTGAGGGAGGAGAAGGCCTTTTGTCTCAAGAGCCCACACGGGCTTCACAGGAGTAATGTAGTCACTTCTCCATTCTCCTTGTATTACATACCTCTGATTGACTCCTCTCATGATACTGGTTGGGGACCAGAGAGGCAGCTGAGCTGTGAGAATAACACCTAAGAGGAACTGATTTGGCTTCTGCACTTCTGGATGGGCTGAAGTGTCTGTTTGACTAAGAGTATACAGCTGATCGCAGGCAACCCGGCGGATCTGAAATGTCATCAGTGGTAAAGGAGAGTTATCAATTTCAAACTACTTTAAAAAGCAACACTGTGAAAATCCACACCATTTACTCATTCAGGTGACTGAAAGATGTTAGAAAGGTATAACTATTCTAATTTTGAATGCTAAAGATTCTGCTGAGTAAATGGATTAATTAATTGGTGGTGGCACACACCTTTGATCCCAGCATTTGGGAGGCAGAGGCAGATGATCTCTGTGAGTTCAAGACCAACCTGGTCTACAGAGCAAGCTCTAGGACAGCCAGGGCTACACAGAGAAACCCTGTCTTGAAAAACCAAAGAGGGGGAAAAAGAAGAAAAAGGGGAAAAAAAGTGGTTTGGAAACTATTACTTTACTTGAGTCAACAGGTTTTTAACTCAATGAAAATAAAAGTCAGAAAACCTCATTTTCAAGTATTTAAAAACTTTATGTTCATGGTCACATTTGAAAGAAGTAAAACATAGCAAAAGTTTATGGTTGAAGGAGATCTCTCCAGACTCTGACCAACATGTTGAAGCTTAATTCCTACTGCCCTTGCAGGTCTCAGCTGCTCAACACCGGAGACTGCTCCTTGGTCACCATCAACAACAACAACAAAATCAAACATCAATCAGTTCGAACCCCAGTGCTGAAGCTTCTGTTGGACTGTGGAGGAAGAAACAGAAGGCAGGCAGTAATCCAAATGTCACTTTTCCTTCAGAGTGGTGGTGGTCTGCAGCCATTCCTTCTGTACTCCTCACAATGCCACAGGCATTTATGAAAGTAAGTCCGTAACAAGACCAAAAGGCTTTCTAAGTAATAGAAATCCTTACCTCAGCACTTGGTGATCCAAGCAAAATGTCAATGATAAAGTCAGCAACACATGGCAAGTTATAGAAAGACGCTAAGGAGGACAAGGAAGGAAGCAAGGAGAAAGAACTAATTAAGTGGTGCACTTACAAAATGTTGATATTTGTGAGTGATTTCCTAAGCTCCAACTTAAGTAGGAAATGTTCTCCTTTCTAAATAGAGTCAAACCCCAGGACATCTACAATGGCCTCCCCTGTCTGTCCACGAAGTCCAGGGAACCTAAGGTGCAGAACCGCACATCTTTGCATCATGCCTCATGCGTACAGTTCCAGAATCAGGAAGTCTTAGCTCAATAAACTACCAGCGCTAGTAACACAAAATACACCCTCAACTAAGTTTATACATGATAAAAATAAAGATGTGGAGAAGTCATGTTTTTTTCAAAATCTCTATATCAAAAAATACCAGGAAAATGAAACTATGAGTATGGTATAGGTTTAAAAAGTCATTTCATATAAGGGCTTATGCTTCTCATATAAAAACCTTCAAATGCATTTGTTCTCAGAGAAAATCTCTGAAGGTATTACTTCTATGTTTATCTTGATTAATTTTCACTTCTGATTTATATAACTAGTCTGGATATTAAAAAAATATACCATCGGGGCTGGAGAGATAGCTCGGTGGTCAAGAGCACTGGCTGTTCTTCCAGAGGACCTGGGTTCAATACCCAGCACCCACATGGCAGCTCACAACTGTCTGTAACTAGAAATACAAGCAATACATACAACAAAAAATAAATGAACTATAAAAAATATACCATGACCATCAATTCTGTATCTCTGGTGGTCTGAAACAGGTAATTACGGGAAGACTAGACAATTAGTACACATCTGAAACTGGACTGCTAAGATTTTGTTTCTGAATATTTCCTGAGAGCTTCCTTTGGCAGTGTTTAGGTGCTGGAGATTCAGCAGGGAACACAACAAGTCTCCAGCTTAGTAGAGCTCAAAACGTAGTTAGAAAAGGGGATGATGGCAACATCAGATAAATAGTGCATTGTACTGAAGGCTATAAAAACAAATGATGTTGACAGAATAAGGGGAGGGGACTGGGTTGTGTGAGGGCTCAGGGAAAGGTGGTCAGAGCATGTCTAACCAGAGTACTACATATGCAAAGACTTGCAGATGAGGAAAGAGCATTAAGAGAAAGAGGGAACAGCCAGTGCAAAGGGTCTGTGACAGGAACATAGCTTGTGTATTGAGGAAATAGCAAAGATGCCAGTGAGCGAGGGACAAAGTAGAAGATGGGAAACAGATTCACTGGTATAGTGGATTGTATTGGGTTTGGGGGCTTAGTTAAGACTTGGTCTTTACTGTAGCTGAACAGAGAAGCTAGGAAGTTCTGAAGAATAACCAATGTATAACCAATACATTAAAAGGTCCTCTCTGGGGCATGAAGAGTAACAGCAAGGGCAGAAGTAGGGAGAGAAATCAGGTCAACATTGGTACAACCCGATTAAGAGGTGGCAGCATTTTGAAAGTACTAACCACAACAGGTACAAATGTGTGGACCCTAAGAACGGTCTGAAGGAGTTGTGCTCTCAGAACAGATGCAGATATAGTAAAACACAATAGTTATTCCAAGGTTCTTAGCCAGAGTATACAGAGGCTGGAACTGCCCATAAACTGGGACAATTTTTGAGTGATATAGGTAAAATCAAAGTCCATCTTGGAAAGGTTAAGATGTGAGATCTCAAGTAGAGCTATGAGGGGAGTTGTCCAGGCCACAGACTCAAACTAACATGTTGGATATCAGTGTCTAGGTAGATTTAAGGCTATGAAACTGGATGGAGTCACTAAGAAAGAGAGGACAGAGCAGAGATATTGAGGGACTAAGGCCCAGCATCCCCACTCACTTGAAGTCAGTAAGGAAGATTACAGAGCCAGTCCTAGGTTTCATAAATTTTAATGATGGGTCATTACCAGGAATATATAATTTATTATAAACTAGTAACCTGGGTGTTTCAATTCCTTAGTTCCAATCATCTCTAAGAGGGTCCTTCCTATAACACCTGATGGAGAATTGTGTGATTTGACACAAATGTACACATATGTACACAAAAGCCTCAGCAAACACTCAAATATCCTGCAGAATAAACCACTCTAGCGCCGTTTTCCGCCATGCTACATCCTTACTCTCCCACCCCTTCTTTCACCAAAAGGAGCTATTTATAAAGCAATATCCACTCCTAACAGAAATCTAGCTTTTCTCTCAAAGAAATGAATTACTAATAAGCCGCCTCCTACCCAGCTGCTGACTCCGAAGCTGCAGGCACGTAACGAGAAGAGACAAAGCTTCTCCAGCAATCAGGGCGTCCTTGGTGGACACAGACTGCTGCCGGACACAGATGCCAGCATGCAGGGCTGCTGGCTCCCCTTCACTGCCGGAGCTGCAATTGCTTCCTGAAAGCAGAGGACACAAGTTCAGTGTAGCTCCTAGGACCATGCAGTGTTGTAAAGTCAGACCCAGAGACCTGTGCAACAGTAAATACTGCAAGGAAGCACTGCCTGGGAAAAGGCAGTGGAGTCTCCTCATTCAATGCACACGAAGTGCTTTGTCCTTACACACATTTACAGGGATTCAGAAATGTTTTCACAAGACAAAACTACTTTCGGGTGGGAGAATGGCTTATGTCTTGTGAGATAATCTTGCTGTATTACATGGATATAAAAATATCATTTATCTAACATTTCTGCATATTATATGTCATAATTAAAAAAACCTTTTATTATTAAACTAGGTATAGAGGCACACACCTTCAGTGTGAGCAATGGAGAAGCAGAGGTAGATAGATCTCTGTGAGTTTGAGGTCAGCCTAGTCTATATAGCAAGTAAGTACCTGACCAGCCAAGGTTACAATGAGATCCTATCTCAACAAAACAAAACAACCAAACAAAACTAGAAAAACCTTTAATTGATAATGTATTTATAAACATACAGAGAAGGGAAACCAAACAAAGTTAAGAAATGAAACTATGGGTTGGGGATTTAGCTCAGTGGTAGAGCACTTGCCTAGCAAGTGCAAGGCCCTGGGTACGGTCCTCAGCTCAAAAAAAAAAAAAGAAAAGAAATAAAACTACATAAAAAGGCTTAATAGAAGATAAGTTGACAGGCCCTAGAAGGATAACTCAGTTGGTAAAATTCTTATTATGAGAACTTCAACTCAATACGCAGAACCCATGTAAAAGCTGGGCATGGTAGCACATACTTGTGCTGGGGAGGTGGATAAAGGCACATTCCTAGGGCTTGCTGAGACAGCCCAGCCAAATGGGTGATTTCTGCCAGTGAGAGACCCTGTCCCAAAATAGCCTCCTTACCCAAAACAAAGAGATCAAGAAATACCTGAACAACAATAGTCTTAGGTTGATCTCTAGCTCACACATACACTATGCATCTCTTCCAATCTCTCTCTGTCTCTCTCTGTCTTTGTCTCTGTCTCTCTCTGTCTCTCTCTCTCTCTCACACACAAAGACGGGCATGCAACCCTGCCAAACCAAGAAAGGAACTGTTTACTACGTTAGACATCTGAGGAATTTGTGTTTCAGCCACAAAGTATAGGCCTTGTAACACACTTTTGTGCTCACGAAAGCTAAAGATTGTTGGACTTGACATCTCTACTTATTCTATGCATTAATAAATGCCCTTTCTCGAGATACCTTGATAGAGGAGACACCATGGAGTTAGGGAGAAACCTGATGCTAGGGAAATTCCCACGAATCCACAAAGATGACCCCAGCTTAGACTACTAGCAATAGTGGAGAGGGTGCCTGAACTGGCTTACTCTGGTAATCAGATTGGTGAACACCCTAACTGTCATCATAGAGCCTTCATCCAGTAACTGATGGAAGCAGATGCAGAGATCCACAGCCAAGCACCAGGCTGAGCTCCAGAAGTCCAGTTGAAGAGAGGAAAGAGATTTTATGAGCAAAGGGCATCAAGATCATGATGGGGAAATGTACAGAGACAACCAAACCAAACTAGTGGGAACTCATGAACTTTAGACCAACAGCTGAGGAGCCTCCATGGGACTGGATTAGGCCCTCTGCATAAGTGACACAGTTGTGTAGCTTGATCTGCTTAAGGGGGGCCCTGGTAGTAGGATCAGAATCCATCCCTGGTGCATAAGCTGGCTTTTTGGAGCCCACTACCTGTGATGGGACAATTTGCACAACACTGATGCAAGGGGAGGGGCTTGGACCTGCCTCAACTGAATGGACCAGGCTCTGCTGACTCCCCATGGGAGGCCTTACCTTTTTGGAGGAGGGAATGGGGGGTGGGTTATGGGGGAAGTCTGGGGGGGGAGGAGGGAAGAGAGGGGGATCTGTGGTTGGTATATACAATGAATAAAAAATTTCTTAATAAAAAAAATGCCTTTACTCTTAAATAAGGTGTCAAGACTGATGAATTTTTACTCATATTCAAAAGCAAGAGAAAAAAACTTTCTTTTTATAATCTGACATCTGCACATGGATTATTCTTACAGTTACTTCTTGCCTAATGTTTTATTATTGTGTTTATTTTTGAGATTTTTCTACATGAGTACTGTATTCACATCATTTCTATATGCATCCACACCCCCACTCCCTCTCAAATTTATGGACTCTCCCTCTTTAATTATTATTGTTATAAATACATATACATATACGTACACACACAGACACACACAGACACACAGACACACAGACACACACACACACACACACTAACTGACTGAAAAGCCATAGGGAAACACACTGTCCTGTGTTTACGTAAAAGCACTGTCCCATTTTCAATCAGTACCTGAACTGCTGAGTCTGTTTCTAATCCCAGCAGGAAACAGAGAATTACTTTCTTTAATCGGTTGGCTACTTCCAACAAGGTCAAGCCGCCCTGCAGCTGCAGCCCATGACAGTCTCATGAAACAAGCAACAGTGGCCGTGAAATCACTTGCTTCCATAGTCTGAGGAGGTATGGAAAGGGTGTTAGGAGAAAGGCAGTGTTGCTCTTGAAGACATCTGCTGACTTCTCTGACCCTGTGGCCTCAGGCTACAACTCTTCCCTCTCAGAACAGCCAGGACTGCCCACTCACACTACCACACCGCTCAGTTTTAAGATCAATTAACTGTAGCCTCCAATCTCCATGCTCAACTTAGGTTTTTGCCATTTCCTTTCCTGAAGTATACAAAGCACATTTCAGCTTCCATGAATATCCTTGTGACTTTAGCATGTGAGCTCTGGTTTTGTTCTTTTTACTTGAACAAGTCTCCTCTCCAACTCCTTCATTCTGTTCTCCATTTGGTCTTTAAGACCTAGCTCAGGTGCTACTTGCAAAATAAAGTGCACACGGCAGCACAGGTGAAAGGCCCATACTGCTGAGGCTCACAGAATGCTTTGCTTCTGTAGTTTCACACTTGATACTTGGCCTTGATTAAGCTACTTCTGTACCTATGGTCATTTTCTTTCCTACTTAGGCTCAATTGCTTGAAAGCAGTGTTCACACTGGAACTATTCCATGCCCACAGCTCCCTCTCCCAAGCAGGAGGTACTTAATACTTCTATATTCACCAGCCACTTACCTGTATTGCAACTCGAGCGGCAGGGATGATTTCCTCAACCCTAATGGAAGACCTGTCAGATACCGACAACTGTCTGTAGGATGACTTTTCTGGGGTCCCACATAGGGACATCTGTCTGCTTGTCTGCCGGCTGACATTTCGGAATGGACGGGAAGAAAGTGCTTCTATGCCATCTTTGGTGAGGTCTTCATCTAATGATGTTGGCATTGTCTGTCCGACAAGTAGAAACCTTAAAAATAAAAAGTAACACTTACTCAGTTATTTCACACTATTTTAAAATAATAAAATTTGTGAGAAAAATGCAATACATTTTCATACCTTGCAAGTTGTAGACAGATAGAATAAACACCCTGCCTGGTCTCATAGTCTACTTCTGATGGGATGGAGTCTCTCTGCATGACATTTACAACCAAACTTCAATAGAAACAACAAAGAAAGTATATGAAAGACATCAATTTATTAAAAAGTAATAAACTGTCCATAACTAATGCAATAGCCCATAAATGTTCTTAGTAACCAAGTTTCTACATTTAAATGAACTATCTACATACATACTTTTTGATAAAAACATGGACTTCCATTTTTTTTCACAAGGACTTTCATAAGAATTGGACCATGGTTTAGCCTAACAGATAACCCAGGTAGTGTGTTCAGGTAGCAGCCTATCTCACTAAGTGGTTTGGCATCACGGAATAATTTCTATCTTGGTAATAGTGGAACTAGCAATTTAAAAAAATATCAAGGATTGGTCTATTCAGTCCAGCTTGTTTCCATCTCTACTACACATTCATTACTGAAAAGCTTCCATTTTTCTTGCTTCCATTCTTATCTCTGCGCCCTCCAAATCTATTCTTAGAAGGTCACCCAGAGTGATTCTTTCAACATATGATTCAGCTCATGGTACCTGCCTGCACGAAGTTGTTCTATGCTTCCTCCATGGAAGGAAAAGGCAGGATGTGCACAGCAGAGTATAAGGTACTACATGTCCTGCTCTCGAGTGTCTCCAGAATGCCACATTCTACTTCTGCCTCACTCATTTGGCCTCAACCACTCTGGTGTCCTACATAGGTCACTAAGGTTCTCCATACAAGAGTAGACACTAGCTACTCTTCTGGAGACTGGTCCCCAGCTATCTTCAAGCCTTGTCTCTTTGTGTTTTCAAGTGGACATTTCCATTTTATTTCTCGATGTAGTTCTTATCACCCTCTAACATAAACCTTTCCTCATTGGCCTATTGTTTGTCTCCCTCTCTAAGACTGTAAGGTTTATGTGGACATGGATTTTGTCTACCTTACTCACTGCTCTGTACCCATTGCTTAAAACAATGCATGACAGATGAACTAACAAATACACACAAATAAGTTCAAGTATAATGCTTGGACCATCAGACATGAGAAATGTTGGGTAAATGAATTTTTGTTTGTTTTTTTGAGACAGGGTTTCTTTGTGTAACAGTCCTGGCTGTCCTGGAACTCACTTTGTAGACCAGGCTTGCCTTGAATTCAGAGATCCGCCTGCCTCTGCCTCCCTGAATGCTGGGATTAAAGGCGTGTGCTACTATACCTTGCTTTTGAGATGAGTTTTTAAGAAAGAACACTTCTAAAATGCAGACTGAAAACTGGATATGGTGGCTATAGCAAAGCTGTTGAATTGACATAATACAGGCAGGCCTGAGTTAGAAAGTTAATTCCAGGCTAACCTGGGCTACAGAGTAAGACCCTAACTCAAGGAAAGAGGGGATGGGCGGGGATAGGAAGGCAAGAGAGGAAGTGGGGGAAAGGAAGACAACAAAAAATTTCTTCTGTGTACCAGACCTCCGACATTCTTTTTTAATAATTGATTTTATGTGTATGTGTATACTTGTAATATCCTGTGGAGGTCGGAAGACAGTGTTGGATGCCCTGGAACTGTAGTTACCTTAGAGATGGTTGTGAGCTGCTACATGGGTACTGGGAACCGAACCCAGGTCCTTCGTAAGAGCAGTAAGCACTCTTAGCCCCTGGGCCATCTATCCAGCTGCTGCTTGGGAATTCTTTGAACCCTCATTTCCCCTCCGTCTTCCAGGCCCCTGCCTAGCTTCTCTTCTATGCTACTCTTCCATACAGAACTTCTATTACCCATCCTTTGCTCAGACTTCAAGCTGGTCTTCACTCCTTCCTGCCTGAGGACCTTCCATCACTTTTTACCTTCTACTCAAGTCTAACTGCGACACAAGAGACAAACAACACATTTTATGCTTTTCACTCATTCTGTCCTCTACTTTGATCAGAACACTCTTTCTCAGCTTATTGATCTAAGGAAAATTCTACTCATTCTTAATTCTCAGCTCAAAAGATCCCTTTTTGGTAAAGCATTTCCTAGCCTTATTACCCCAACTTTCTCCCTCTCCTCAGCACTGGCCATAGGCCACCTCTTAAGACCCTCTGCCTGTGTTCAGGCTAGCTAGCTGTTACTCTTTAGGCACAAGCCTGTGATAAGATAGGTTCTGCCCAATTAACCCCACGTCACCAGCATTAACATTGCTGCAGTGTGGGAAACAAAACTGATAGGAGGTGGCCACTTCACCAGTACTCTTCTTGAAAATTTCCCCAACTACCAGAGGGGAGAGATACATACCATTCCTATTCGTTTTTAACCCTCATAATGCTTCACACAATACACTGAAGGAATAAGCAAGGCTTCTGCGGGAGAGCTATACTACATGACCATAATCGGTTTTGCAACTCACAAACCTCAAACCTCCTGCTTTGAGAAAGTTCTCACAGAAGGATTTTGCACAACTTCTTGCCATGTCATCATCAGCTGTTGGCATGAGTTTGGAGCTTAGAACCTGGGGAGCAAAGAAGCAAAGTTAATCACCCTAATATTTTCTGTAGAAATAACTCAAGCCAGAATTTCTCTAATGCCACATCTTAGTTTCCCCCAGAAGGCTGATTTCCCCCCAATAAAGACAAACACATTTTTCTATACTGCATTTAATTAGGATTTCTTTTTCTAGTTTTGAACCAAATCTTTCTATAAAATGCCTTTAAGCTTAGAAAACAACAAATAAATTTATGTAATATGCAAAATATGCTCTTTAAACACATACAGGACAGAGTTTTATCAACAGCCCAAAAACAAAACGGGTGAGCTGAAGTCCTTGAGGAACATAGCTGCTATTCACTGGACACATGCTCTGCACTAGGCACATGTATCTCACTCAAGATGACATTTCAAATCTAGGTGGGTCTTCCGCTAACATCTCTGCCCTTCTCTGATACTGCAGCAACTACCTAAAGCTTAACTGAATTCTGTGGTGGGTGGAGGATCCTATTACACAGATCACCACCACCCAGTACCGATTTAGTTCGTGCTCTAATTTTATCAGCTACAAGCCGAGAGATCATATACATGTCATGTTTGCATTGCCTCATTTTCCTCATCAGGCAACGGAGGATAATGATTACACATCAGTAAACTGTCAGACTAAGTAAAATACAATTTTAAGGTGCTAAGTGAGCAGCAGTACAAAGTGTTCAGGAAACAATAGCTCCTTTTGTTGTTATGATTTAAAAATCTCTTACAATCATAGTTTTAAACTAGATATTTTGAACTCAAAATACTTTCTATTCTAAAAATTCTACTTCTCTAAACCTATGGGCATTCTGAGCTTGCGTACTGAACGTGGTTTTGATTAGACACTGTCTTCCTAGGCTCTCTTTGGGGGAAAGAGCTCCTCAGTTTCAGAGTAAGAACAATGAGGGAGAAGGGGCGTCCTCAGCTCTGCAGTCCTTCCTGGGAGCACAGTATCTGCCACCATTGCCACACACCCCATTCTTAGCCACAGTTTAGTGAAAATCCATTTTCTTGAAACGAACAGGTATTTATAGTACCAAGTTTGAGGTTTCCTGGTGGGCAAATGTATGTTCACAAGCAAAATTCAAGGAAATGATCATTTTTAGGTACTTGCAAAAATAAGTGCTTTTGGGAGAGAAAGGTTTTCCACTTATTTTGTACAATTTTGTACATTTGAAGCAAAACAGAATTCACAGTTATTTTGCAGCCCTAAAGTTACACTGGAGATGTTTTAAATTACACTGTGATACTTTATAACCACCATGCTTTGGTTATAAGGCAACGCAATTGAAGGGGATGGTGATGAGCTCCACCCCACTGCTGGTCTTGCTTCGCTAGGTAGTCTCAATACAGATGATGGAATTACACCTTAACTTTTCAGAAATATCCACTCAAAAGCAGTTATCTAGTAGAAATTACAAGAAAAAAAAATCTTAAGTTTAAGTAGGTCAAAACCCTCTAGACTATTTTGTCTTGGAATATTGTACTTATTTTTAAATATCCATGTTATACAAGATCATATTTCATTTTTAAAATGTTTGACTAAATATTTTCCTTCTTAAAAATAATCTGTCTTTTCACAAAGATGAATACTTCAAGGTTAATATGTAATATCATCATACTTGGAACACATAAGGAACAAGTGGAAGAAAAAAAAAAAGGGTATAATTATATACTCCAAGTTAGATTAGATGAATAAACTTCAGGAAAAGACAGGTTTCCCTTTACTGATTACGACATTCGTTATGATTCAAAATCTATTCAAAGTACATACTACTCAAGATACCAGTTATCTATTTAGACTTCAGGATACACCTAAGGCTGCTTAGTTACTGATGTGGATATATATCTCTAGGACAAAGCCAGTTCATTCAAGGTTTTATCTTCCACAAATACAGTGACTGGAGGGTCTGAACTAGGATACCCTGGGAACTGAAGTGTTTGTACCCAGACACCTCCCACTTTGTTTATACTTTGCTTTCCTGATTAAGTACATCCAGCATCCCAGGTGTCTTATATAAACCTGGAAGCAATTTCTCTGTCTTTTTTAACCACTGTAATGATTTGTACACAGGAAACAAGCAGTTTTTGGTGAATTAAATCTATTCATTTAAAGTTATTTTTAATGAGGGAAGTAATTGTATTGGGCTGAATGACTGTACGCCCCCTGTGGTAGTTTGAATGTAACTGGCCTCCATAATCTCATAGGGAGTGGCACTATTAGGGGGTGTGGCTTTGTTGGAGTGGGTATGGCCTTATTGGAAGAAGTGTCACTGTGGGAGCAGGCTTTAAGGATTCCTATGTTCAGGATTCTGCCCAGTGTCTCAGTCAATTTCCTGTTGCCTGTAAGATATAAGGGTCTAAGGTATTCTAGCACCATGCCTGCCTGCATACCACCATGTTCCCTGTCACGATGATAATGGACTGAATCTCTGAAACTGTAAGCAAGTCCCACAGTTAAATGTTTTCCTTATAAGAGTTGCCATGGTGTCTTCATAGCAGTAAAAACCTTAACTAGGACAACCCCTAAATTCACGTTTTGAAATTTAAATCCCCAGGGTGTTCTAGAAGGTAAAGGCTATGGGAAATGATTAAGTCATAAAGGTGATGCTTTCACAATGGGAACTTCAGAGAGCCCTTTCACCCATGATCGACCAAATGAGGGCACAGTGAAAGCACAGGTGTCTGTGGACCAGGAAGAAGGACCCCATCAGACACTGAATCAGCTGATGTTTTGATCTGGGGTTGTCCAGTCTCAACTATGAGCAATAATAAATTGTGGTTTAAAGCAACTTTAGTTTATGCATTTATTATAAAACCCTAAATGATTAAGTAAAAGATAATAAGAGATAATAAAAATAATTGCTCTAATTCATTTAATAGCCTTCTTAGAACTTGAAATAGCAATGTTAGTGTGCTTCTTGACAAATTCTTCATAAATCTCAATGTCAACAAACTACAACTTAAATATTAAAGTGTATTTAATCAAGAAAGTCAAAGATAACCCCTATTATAGACTTGCAAAGCTTATGAGGAAGGCAACAAGATGCATGACATATAAGATTTCCTACTTCTTTACCTAGATGCTATTTTGTATAAATAGAAAAAGAAAATTAAGAAATTTCAAAGGTGAAAAACGTTTCAATTTATCTCCTTTTTCTCTACATTAATCTTCTAGCAGATCATCCCATAATAAAATCTTTCACTTGTCTCTGGTGTCTGAAAGCATGACTCTCCCAACCAAAATGAGCCTGTCAAACGAAATGCAAGGAAAGGGCGTTTCTTACTTCCAAGTTGTAGAGCACCCTGAAGGTCGACATGCCAGGAGCAAAGGAGCGGAACAAACTCTCCAAGATAGAGCTGGCGCTGGGCTGCTGCTGCTTCGACGGAAGCGACGGAGACTTGGAAGACTGGGAGCTTGCTTCAGACAGCAAGGTTTTCTACGTTTACAGGGTGGAGAAGAAGCACACGGCTTCAAATCACACTTTGAGGAGGAGCAGATCTCAGTGCTTTGTGCTTGTTTCCTCTCTAGTGTAAGCCACAGTAATCAAGTTCTCCAAAACAGCAACAAAACAACAACGACCCACTTCGTAAAACCATCTAATTCTCTACTAAGAAAGCGTACAACTGAGTTTAATGAATGATGGTCAAACATTCCATGAACGCTTTGAGACTGCATTCTTAGACTGGCCAAGTCATTTTAATTTGTTTCCATGTTTAAACTGTGTGCTTTTAACAAAACTATAAGATTGCTAACAGAGGAGTCTTGAGGATTATTTTCAGCTGATACTGCTGACATATTTCAGTTACACCAGTTCTCTCTCAAATTAATACCCAAGCTACAGATGACATGACTGAGCAAATCCAATTTTCAATTACTAAAATATTGAATGTAAAACTCAGTTTCAACAACTTTGTTGGAATTTCTTCTGAGGATGTAATTCAAAAATAGGACATATAAAATAGTTTATATGTAAATCTCTTAGGGCACAATATCCTGAAAATTAAACAAAATTAACTTCATTATGTGTACTTTTTTCTTTGCAGTGATAGTGACTGAACTCAGACCTTTGTATGAGGGCAAGTGTCATAATGCCCAACCCTTGTTCTTTTGAGACAGGGTCTTGATATGTAGTTCAGGTTGACCTTGAACTCAGATCTTTGTGCCTCTGTCTGAGTGCTGGGATTACAGGCAGGTACTAACATGCTCAGTCAAAACGAACCGAAGCCTTACTTGTGAAAAAAGTAATGATGACTCATTTATACAAAGACTTCAGACAGAATAATCAGATCCAGGGAGGCATCTTGTTGGGAGCTCAGAGGTCCCTGCACTCCCAGATCTATAGGGAAACCAGGAATGTTAAGCACACAGGATTGTCCTCTCAAAGAAATACCCTTTCAAATGCATAACCTGTTCTTCCATCCAGTTAGCTGGGAGTTGGAAGTAATTAATATCCTGGTGATCTGCATTATCTGTTGGTCCGGGCCATATCATGCTCCTACAACCAGCATCAGAGGTGGCTAACAGCCCAAATAACCTCTATGCTATCTGTCTGACCGAGACCAGACCAGATCCTTCCCTAGGCCCTTAAGCTAGTACATGCAGCCTATCTCCAGGATCCATCTTCATGGAAGAAATGACATGTACCCTGAGTTGAGTTTTGATATAGTTATGCCTACTTGTGCACTGGGGATTGTATTACACCAGGAAACTTTTTTCCAAATTATATCGTGTTAAAATTTGTTGGCAATGAGCCACCGGGCATCAGACTCCCGGTTGATGCAGGCTGATGAGGTCAGTGTGAACCAAGTTCTCGCTCACCTCTTCTCGGACCCCTGCCTGCCCTGACCCCTGCAGAGGCCCCCCCCCCCCCCAGCATCTTGAAAACATCTCCACAGCATTAGAACTGCCTGACCCGACAGTTAAGTACGTCTCTTTGGACACCAGCCTCCTCTTTTACACCAGGCCAAGGCTCTTCCTAAAACTTTATACATCCATTTTTTTTTTTTTTGAGCTGAGGATCGAACTCAGGGCCAGCAAGCACTCTACCACTGAGCTAAATCCCCAACTCTTTTTTTTTTTTTTTCGTTTTTCGAGGCAGGGTTTCTCTGTGTAGCTTTGCGCCTTTCCTGGATCTCGCTCTGTAAACCAGGCTGGCCTCGAACTCACAGAGATCCGCCTGCCTCTGCCTCCTGAGTGCTGGGATTAAAGGTGTGCACCACCACTGCCACCCAGCTCATGCAAGGGTACTTTTCCGAAAGGCAAAAGAATTATAGAAAGATGCTATCATATGACCTTCATAGGATTCAGGCAATGTTTTCAATGAATCATGACACAAAATTTTAAGCTAGCTAAGTAACTACCAAAAATATAAATACCTTTCTGCCTAAAGAATCCAGCTGATCAAGGGCTTCCTGAATGGCTGGATCAGTGGGTATCAAGAGCAGAAGCTTCCGTACTCGTAGAGTTATCCTGAGAAAATTTCAAAAATAAATTATTTTCATATAAGCTATAGCTTCAGTAATCAATCAATCTCTCTCTCTCTCTACACACACACACACACACACACACACACACACACACACACACACACACTCATATTTACCTTGGCTCCTCTAGATTGGCAAGCTGATATAGCATGTCAAACACATTACATACAAGTGCCATCACCACACCAGGGAGAGATTTCTCCTAAAGGAAAAAGAAAAACAGAAACTACAAATACATACTAACAATGAACTTCATTTTTCTAACCAAACTTACAGACAATAGAAATACTACTGAAATGTTGGGGAGACTGAAGAACGGAGCGAAGGTCACTGCCTTCCAGGGTGTTATTCAGCCAAGCCCTCCCCCTGGCTAACTGACTGGACTAAGGCAGCAGAAGTGAAGTACAGTAAGGGCATGTGTAAGCACCACACCAGAGAGCAGGCACCAATATACTGCTCAGTGACCTTTGGGAAACGTAAGGTAATGAATGACCTGAAAACAAAATTAAGGTAGTATCTATGTGTGCCCACTCACATCCAACACATGGTAGTAGGTGCAATCAAGTTGAAAAAGGTTACCCCGTTTCAGGTGTTTTGGTGTGGCAGCAAACAAAAAACCAGTTTACTCTCATGGACTTTAACGCTTTACCAGAAGACAGACTACATAAACAGAATGTGTAGTATGTTAATTAAAAAACAAAGCAGATAAAGTAGAAATGGTGTTGACAATTTGAACAGAATGTCACGAAAGGCTCACTGAGCAGATGGTGTTTGAGCAAAAGCTCAAGCGAGAGTGAGACAAGTATTTTTGGTCGCAGCGGGGAGCAGGGCGGCTGTAAAGATGGGGGGGAAGCAGTGCGGCTGTAAAGATGTGGGGAAGCAGTGCGGCTGTAAAGATGGGGGGGAAGCAGTGCGGCTGTAAAGATGGGGGGGAAGCAGTGCGGCTGTAAAGATGTGGGGGAAGCAGAGCGGCTGTAAAGATGGGGGGGAAGCAGGGCGGCTGTAAAGATGTGGGGGAAGCAGAGCAGAGGGCCTCAGAGGTGCTCCAGGGGCGACAAGAGGCAGATCTGAAGGTCTCAGTAAAGGCTCTAACTTTTGCTCTGAACGAGACGGTAGCTAGCAGAGTGAGTTAAGAGTGACAAGGTATGACTCTGGGGCTGCAGCGTACCATGCAGAGACTCCTGCCAAGGCAGTAATGAATACACTCAAGTCAAGGATGATGGCTGCCCAGAACAGTATAGAAGCTATGGAGTAGAGCAAAGTAGCTAGACTGTGAAAAGGTAGAGCCAAAGACTTGCAGGTGGATATGGGTGTGAGAAAAAGGATCTAAGGCAGCGGCTCTCAACCAGTAGGTCGCACCTCCTTTGGAGGTGGAATGACCCTTTCATAGGGGTCGTCTAAAATCACCAAACACATATTTACATTATGATCTGAAACAGTAGCAAAATTAGTTATGAAGTAGCAACCAAAATTATGTTGTGGTTGAGGGTCACAGCATTAGGAAGGTTGAGGACCACTGGTCAAGGGCTCAGGTATGAGCAACTTCCAAGAACAGAGATGTCATGGTCTGAGGTGGAGCAAGATTAGAAAACGAGACACTAGGAGAGAGGGCACGGGACAAGGAGGAGCTTGGCTTTGAATGTGTTACCCTGGAGTGTCAGCAGTTCACAAAGGGATACCGAGTTAGTAGACAGATCGTTCTCAGGACTTTATGCCTTTTGAGAATGAGTACAGGGAAAAGGAAGGTCTAAGAACTAGGTTTGTTTAAAAAAAATAAATAGTGCAGAGGCAGAGGCAAGTACTGAAGGCCCAATGAAAGAATTTTTTTTTTTTTTTTTTTTTAAATTTAAGAGAAAATGACCAAAGAGAAAATGCTCCCCTGAAGCATCAAGAAGATGAGGCCTGAGAGGTAGAGACACATGAACGGAAAAAGAGTCAAGAACAGTGAACGAAGATGAAGGGAAGTTAGAGGTGAGCTTAAACCACTCTTTTCAAGAGCTCTGTTGACTGGAGGAGAAAATGGGCCAGTACTTGGTAGTGAAACTTTTTTGGACAAAGATGTGTGCAGGTAAATATACACTTATAGGCCAGGCATCCACTTCAGGAGCCATTTACCTTGTTATTTGAGATAGGGTGTCATACCGGCCTGGAGCAAACTGAGTGTGCTGGGTGGCAGCGTGGGACTCAGGCACCCTCTGTTTCCCAAGTGACAGGACTATATACAGGCTATCACTTCCCAACGCTGTGTGTGGGTGCTAGGACTGAGCTCAGCTCCTCATGCTTGTATGGCAAACACTTCGCTCAATGATCTATCTTCTGCTTGCAAAGTTCTAAGACAGCACAACGTGTGTGAGTACTGAAGAATGAATGACCGGATCAACCAAGAAAGATGAACAAGAGGACAGCAAGAGGTCAGGCAGAAAGACCAAGTCAGTGCTTCAGAACTCAGAAGACTGGTAAATTATGTATCTTCTCTGCCCTGAATAAGTTCTCAATTACAATTTTCTTTATTCAGACCTTGACAGACTAAAGAGCCGTGATCACCCCAATCTGTACGATCAGCGGCAGGAAGGCAGTAGCTGTTAAATCCGTTTCTGCTCTCTGTACCTGTTCCATGGCATAGGATGAACTGAAAACCCCGCCCCCGCCGCTGCTGCTGGAGCTGGAGCTGGCTGAGGAGTCTGCAGAGCTCCCAGAGGGGGTCCCACTGCCAGAAGTCTTCACTGTCAGGACCTGTTCATCAGCAAATCCCAGCTGGTGGAGGAGCTTCTGGTCTTTATTCACTGTCAGCTGCGAAAGGTGGTTTCTCTTAGTTACCGAGAGGAAGGAGGAGGAAACCATTCGAACTGGGCTAACGTACCAACAATTGACGTTTAAACCCACCAGGCTATCGTTCGTAAATATCTGTATGTTGTCCACGGGAGAGCACAGCTGTTTGGCTATCTTCCACCGGACACTGCCTATGGTTTCATTACTGTGAGCCTAGAAAATAAAACCAACAATGGGGTGAGAGGGTTTATTTATTCCCTCCATCTCATCATCCTCTGGAAGAGCAGCAAATGCTCTTAACTGGTGAGCCATCTCTCCAGCCTTTCATTACTTAGGCCTATGAACAGTTCTGATCATCTGCTATGTACTGGACTCTTTTCTAAAAGCCAAGAATACAGCAAGTCTTGGCAAGAACCTCGGGTGGTTCCCTTTATGCAGGTGTTAGGTGCTTGACCCCATACTTCCACTCCTCCCTCCATGTACGGAATACGATCTCAAGCCATTCCCTGAAAATGTCTTCTATTCCTAACCTTTCTCATCACACCCCCTTCTCAACAGCCACCTTGGGAGCCCTTATACCAGCTGCTCTCTGTCTGAAAGACTGTACTAATGAAAGCAAGTACTCTGTTGGTTTTCAAATCCCTGCTCAAATATCACCCACCTCAGGAATTCATCTTTAGCCAAGATATTTCATGAACACCTTCATTTTTATCAACTTATTATCCTTTATTATTATTTATTCTTTATAAAACTTATCTTTACTCGACCTATATTTTATATTTATATTTATTATATTTGCTTATACTCCATGGTTTCCTTTCATTTCAGGTTTACTTTAGGTATGTGTGTGGTGTATGAGTATATGTGTTCACATGTGTGAAAACCAGATACTGATGTCAAGTCTCTTCTACTCTCCACCTAATATTTGAGACATTCACTGAACCTAGAGCTCACTGATTGGCTAAGCGACCTCTAGGGATCTTCCTAGACCCCACTCCCAGGTTTAGGATTAAAGGTACATACTATCATGCCAGCTTTTCACCTGGGTGCTAGGGATCCAAACAGGTCCTCATGTTTGTATGGTGAGCGCAAACTGAACCATTTCCCCAGAGATCTGTCTTTATTTTCAATTTGTTTATCAAATACCTTTGAGAACAATCATTCATCTCCAACAATATCATTCTTATGAAAACAAGACATGAAAAAGCTATTGAGCTTAGTATAAACCTACCTCTACAGTGAAGGTATCTTTGGTAGATTCATAGGTAACATTAAGAGTTAAAAGATGTCCATGAAATGAGGCACCGTGAGGTAGAATAGTTCTTGGAACAGAGTAAAAATCCTTGAAAAAGATAAGCCAACTGAGTCAGATGCACTGTGGCACACCAGAACATGTCAAACACATACT
Source organism: Onychomys torridus (assembly GCF_903995425.1). Taxonomy (NCBI): domain Eukaryota; kingdom Metazoa; phylum Chordata; class Mammalia; order Rodentia; family Cricetidae; genus Onychomys; species Onychomys torridus. The sequence continues at coordinate 123,042,262 of NC_050444.1, read as the reverse complement.
TCACCCACCTCGTCTAGCAACATGAATAAAGCAGTTCTAAAGAGAAGAGAACATACCTCTATTGTGATCACATAGCGTTCGGCCAGAAGAAGCAATCTCTCGATTATCACAAGTTTTGTTGATCTATGAGTTAAAAAAAAAAAAAAAAGCAAGAAAGTCTTTAAACATATTTGAAATGAATCAGTGACTTAAGCGCAATCCTACTCTGTTTCACCAAGAACACAATCACAGTTAGCATTCACTGGTCAGAACTGAACGTACAAAGATTAGACTTCCCTGTTACCCAGTGAGTACTAGTTAAACCTACTCAGAGCTGCCATGCTCAGATGGAATATGGGAGAAGCCTGCCCCTTCCCATGTTTCCTTTACTTTTCAAACAGTCATTCCATTAAAACAGGACCTAAGTCTCCAGGCCTATATGTTCACCAATTCACCAAGAATGGAAACACATATCGCATTTATACAAGTTGTTAATTGAAAATGAAATCAGATGATTGTGAATGGCTTTTGAAACCTTACTTGTCATCTGAGATAATAAGACTGCGATATTCAGTAGCTTATTTTCAAAGAGCTTCATATGCTAAGGAATAGAACCTCCAAGTGTCCTTGCTTCACACAGCTGTCACCCCAGAAAGTGTTAAGAGGTCTATTTGAAAGCCAAGAAGAGGTACTACCACTTCCTGATAGTTAGACTGCTGATTAGCAGTATGGGAACGTCCACCTGTAAACAGTCGGCTAAGCACATTGTAACAGTTCTACAAATATACTCAGTCTCACACTCTACCCTTCCAGGCTATGGGCAAGAACTAGAATTCAGAGTCAATGAAAAGGACCCAAGACCTTAATAAATAAGAACTGATCAATCTGTTCTGATTCTGTACCAATAACTAAATCAATTACAGATAGCATTGTGATGGTGAGCATATGGTAGAAAAACCCAAACTCTTTAGATCACAATAATTACAGATCTCAAAAACTTCTTTTAAAACAACTGAAATTCAACTATGAAATACAGTTTATTACCACTAACTAAATAAGAACATTTAAAAAATTATGTGGTCTCTTTAGCTAGCTATGTATGAAAAGATTCAGAATAAAAAGCACTTGGTAAAGAGGGGTTAAAAAATACATTCATTTAAAGTTCAGAAAACCCAATTCAACAGGTCATAAATGACTTGATAGAAGGATTGTTAAGGAACTGAGCAACAGACCTGAACTGAATTTTAGAAGCATTATAGTAAGAATTCTTAACATAAATTCTATTTGAAACACACACACACACACACACACACACACACACACACACACACACAGATGGGAAAAGCACTTGTTCTTATCATGAACTCTATAATCATGTTTACCATCTAATGAGGTGGGGGGGGGGGCTGAGTTTTGTTCCATTCCTTTGTATTAATAAAATATAACACCTAATACTCAGATAACTTTTCTAAAAACAGGTATTAAAGAATCTGGGGAAAGACACTGTCTTGCTCACTTTTCTTGAGGAAGGTGTGGCGAGGGGAAAGTGAAGACACACACTTGCTCCAGCAGAGTGTGCACAGAGCTACCTGCAGAGGGCAGCAGAGTGATGCTCAGAGGAAGCTCTTCAATGTGCAGCAATGACATGAGGCTGCTTACCACTAATGAAGTGCTCGTGACACCCCAATTTAAGGCGAGTAAACAGTGTTTCTCTTCACTGTTTTAAAGAACTTCAGCAAACACTATACTCAGAGTCTTATAACACTTTAAAACTTAAAGCAGCAATGGGAAAGTCAAAGTTGTCGACAAATATTATTTGAGGATAAAGCTCTCACTTTTTCTTTTTTTTTTTTGAGCTGAGGATCGAACCCAGGGCCTTGCACTTGCTAGGCAAGCACTCTACCACTGAGCTAAATCTCCAACCCTAAGCTCTCACTTAAAAAAAATTTTTAGTGAATATTTTAGTGGGCTGTGATTGTATTATAGAGCAGAATTTAAATTAGCATTTTTCATTTCCTTTTCTTTCCTCCATGCCTTGGGACTACTCAAGGAGAAAACCTTTATCTGTGTAAATATTTCAAACATGAAAGAAAATCTTTGCCCAATGAACATACCTTTATGAAATCCTTAAGAGTAGTCTACTCAGTTATACACAAAGTAGTAGAAAATAAAGTAAAAACAAAAGAATGTGTCCACAGAGCAGATGGGTGGAATGAACAATAGCAGGGTGACTCTGCCGAGGACCTACAGATCTTCAGAACACTGACAAAGGTGGACATTAGGACACACAATTCTCCAAGATACAACAGTTTGCAGAAGCTAGAACATGAAAGGAGGACACCGGTGAAAGACACCGGGGTGGCATAGCATACACATTTTTAAAGCACACGCTTGTGTTGTGTTCATGTTGAGTTCTGAAGCCACTTACCTGTATGGAGACTGAACTGATGTTGCTACAGTTGGCATTGCCGTTGCAGTGAGCATTTTTGTTGCTCGGGTCACAGCATGTGTTAGAGTGGGGCCTCCGAGTGCTGAACTGGCTGCCTGTAAAGTACAAGTAATCATTCATCATTCCTGATCCAGGTTTCTCAACCTGGCCTCCAGCACTGGGGCTAACTTCCCATTGCAGAAGCTGCCTGGACACTGCAAGGTGCTTAGCAGGATCCCTGGCCTCAAACCACTAGGTGCCAACAAGACTCCTTCCAGTTGTGACCATCAAAGTCTCCCGTAGGAGGCAAAGTAAGAGCTAGCTGAGGGCTGTGAGATGGTTCAGCAGGTAAAACACTCGCCAAGAGAGCCCGATGAGCTGAGGTGAACCCCTTGAACCCACGTAAAGAGAGGAGAACTCACTCCAGAAAACTGTGTCTTCTGACCTCCATACACCCAACACAGCATGCGAATATCCCTCTCTTGCTACACACACACCACATACAAATCATCAAAAATATTAAAGGAATAGTTGAGATATGTTAATACGTTACAGTACTTCATATATAGAAGAACTTGAATATTTGAGTGTTTTTTAATGAAGAAATATTTGTATGGAAGTCACAATTTGGGGAATATTGTATAAAGTACAAGGAAGACTAGCTTATTAGTAACATCTGCGGACAGTGGCATTTCATACTTTTGGAAACTCCTATAAAACTTAAGCACAGATTTCAACTGAACATTAATTTTCAGTGCTTTAACCATCAAGATAGAACTAAGACAATCAAAATAAATGAGATATTAAACCATAGGCTTCTAATGTACAAAGAGAGTCAACATCATTTGCTTCCTTTCAAGTCTCCTACTGCTGTTTTAAATGGCATTTATTGTATAAATTATGTGAAACACAGATACTCTACTACCAAAGTGGAATATACAAACAGTAGATGGTTCCTTATGTCCCACAAGTGGGAGATAGGTAGAAAGATAGATAAGAGAGGGAAGGGATGAGATAGAGGGTAAGATTTTCTACTGAGTGCTTTGGTGGGTGTGTGAGCATGCATGCACAGACGCTCATGTTCATGAGCACATGTGTGTGGAGGCCAGAGGTGAATAGTAGGGATCCTCCTCTATTGCTCTCCACCTTGTCATATGATACGGGGTCTCCTCACTGAGCCTGAAGCTCAGTGTTCTGGGTTGGACTTGCTGGCCAAGTGAGCCCTGGGATTTACCTCCAGTACTGGAGGTAAGGAACCCAGTGGCAATGCTAGCACCTAGATCTGGATATAGGTCCTCACGCTTTGCAGCAGCATTCAACCCCTGACCAACATCAATGCAAATTCCTTTTGATTAATTTTCCAAAAGTACCTAGCCACAAATACCAAAATCCCTAATACAAACTTATAAAAGAGAACTCATTTAAAAGACAAGAATTTAAAAACAAGTTACTCACTTCTAGTCTCGTATAACAATCAGCAATAAATTTCTTATGTAAAGACACTGAGTCCTGAAAGTAGGAGGTATGGAAATTAAAATTAGACTTTGGCATTTTATTGCAAACATCAGTCAAGACAAAATACCAAAGTAAGTCAAATTGTGATACAACAAAGACCACAACTTAGCAATAACAAATACACACACACACACACACACACACACACACACACACACACACACACACCCTCCCCACCCACACAGGGTTTCTCTGTGTAACTTTGGAGCTTGTCCTCGATCTTGCTCTGTAGATCAGGCTGTCCTCAAACTCACAGAGATCTGCCTGCCTCTGCCTCCCGAGTGTTGGGATTAAAGGCGTTCAACTCTACTGCCCGGCTTATAATTTTTTAATTTTTGTGTCTGAGTAACATTTTCCCTTGGATACTCACCTTCTTTAACCTAGGATTTAGATTAATGTAACTGTAGTTTATGATTAATTGAATAGCTTCATTAGCAATTTCTTCATCTGGTGATTCCATGGCTATTTTCCAAATGAAATCCATTCCTATCAATTCCAGCTTTTCTACATACTGTGTAAAATTAAAAAATATATAAATTAAACAGCACACTGTTATTACAACATCACAGGTAATTATTTTCTGTTACATCATTGAGTCTGAACCTCTGTCTAACAAAATGAAGATGCTTTATCAAAAACCACTATCAAAAACCACCACTACTACTGTACTGATGTGGAACTCTCACACAAAAACCAACCACAGCAACAATAGGCACCCTCCATGGCAATCAGAATAGGTATAGAGATGTTTCTCCAGATATTCCTGACACAAGACAGATACCTACCCTGAGAAGATAGTCAATCAACTGAAAAGTGAGACAAATAGCATCTTTATGGACTTCTCTTCAAAAGAAACAAGTCAAGACTGAAGTGGCTATTAATTCTGGGAACCTGATCCAGTCGTTTCCAAAGCTGGGTTAGAAATAGCAAGATACCACACTTACAGTATCTTGTAAATAGTCTGACCACCTTAGGTAGCAAGATCTAAGTAACAGGGACTTAGAAAAGACTAGTGCTGTTCTGTCCTAAAGACAGAAAAGGTGAACATAAGCAGTCTATGGGTCCCACTGTCCTACTTAGTGAGTCTGTTCCCCATGTCCCCTGCAGTCCCTGCCACTGACATCCTAGGATGAACATCTTTGCCATTCTCAGGCACACGTGAATTGCTCCGTGGAAGCCTACTGGATCACTGCTCCTAGAATCCACCTGATAACCACAGGTTCAGGGCTGCTCCTAGTGAGAGAGCTGGAGAGTGAGCAGACTCCCTAGGTAGCTGCTGAAGGAAGACATTATTAGGCATGCATCTACCAGTGCCTTCAAAGGGAGCCTTTGCCACTAATGCCTAAGTCCAGAGGGAAAAGACCTCCTTATTTAAACAAACATGTTTATGTTTTCTATCCATTAGAAAGTAGGCTTTTTTCTTGTTCTTCTAAATATCAAGCTGTATCAAATAATTCAAAGTATGGTACATACCAATTGAGCTCCTTGTCTTTTCAATCGATGATCACAGAGATTCACATTTTCAAAAAAAGTCTTAAATAAGTTGAAACCTAAAATTATAGAATGCCAGTCAAACTCATGCACTCAGATACGGCCATCGATGAGGAGTACAGTGAGTCAGAGTGAGGGCTACAATGCTCCTAGCAATGGTTTCTTGAATAGGTATCAAAAGTGCAGTGGCTGTGTGTGTGTGTGTGTGTGTGTGTGTGTGTGTGTGTGTGTGTGTGTGGTTGGTGTGTGTGGTGCAGGCTGTGTGTGGTGGTGCAGGCTGTGCAGTGTAGGTTGAGTGTGGTGGTGCAGGCTGTGCAGTGTAGGTTGAGTGTGGTGGTGCAGGCTCTGTGTGGTACAGGCTGTGTGTAATGGTGCAGGCTGTGTGGTGCAGGCCTGCAGTCACATCTACCCAAGGTGAAGACTGCTTGAGCCCAGAAGCTCCAGACCAGCCCGGGCAGCAGAGTCAGATCTCATCTCAAAAAACCAAAGACACCTTTAAAAAAAGCACAAGCATTTCCCTGATGACTAAGGATGTTGAGCAATCCCTTAAATGCCTTTCGGCTATTTGAGATTATTCTGTTGAGAATTCGCTGTTTAGTTTGGTACCTCATTTTTAAATTGGATTATTTGGTGTTCTGATGTCTAGTTTTAAATTCTTTATATATTTTGGAGATCAGCCCTCTGTCAGATGTGGGGTTGGTGAAGATCTTTTCCCATTCTGTAGGCTGTAATTTTGTCTTATTGACTGAGTGTGTGTCCTTTGCCTTAGAGAAGCTTTTCAGTTTCAGGAGGTCCCATTTACTAATTGTTGGTCTTAGTGTCTGTGCTACAGGTGTTTATATTTAGGAAGTGATCTCCGGTGCCAATGCGTTCAAGACTACCTTCCACTTTCTCTTCTATCAGGTTCAGTGTGACTGGATTTATGTTGAGGTCTTTGATCCATTTGGACTTGAGTTTTGTGCATGGTGACAGATATGGATCCATTTGCAGTCTTCTACATGGTGACATCCAGTTATGGCAGCACCATTTGTTGAAGATGCTTTCTTTTTTCCATTGTACAATTTTGGCTACTTTGTCAAAAACTAGGTGTTCATAGGTAGGTAGATTTTTGTCAGGGTCTTCAATTCGATTCCATTGATCCACATGTCTGTTTTTATGCCAATACCAAGCTGTTTTTATTATTATAGCCCTAGAGCAGAGCTTAAAGTCAGGGATAGTGATGCCTCTGGAAGTTCCTTTATTGTACAGGATTATTTTAGCTATCTTGGGTTTTTTGTTTTTCCATATGAAGTTGAGTATTGTTCTTTCAAGATCTGTGAAGAATTGTGTTGGGATTTTGATGGGGATTGCACTGAATCTGTAGATTGCTTTTGGTAAAGATGTCCATTTTTACTATGTTAATCCTATCCAGAGTATGGAAGATCTTTCCATTTTCTGATATTTTCTTTAATTTCTTTCTTCAAAAACTTAAAGTTCTTGTCATACAGGTCTTTCACTTGTTTGGTTAGAGTTACCCCAAGATAGTTTATATTATTTGTGGTTATTGCAAAGGATGTTGTTTCTGTGATTTCCTTCTCAGCCTGTTTATCATTTATGCCAGGGAAACTCCCAGGAATCCACAAGGATGACCCCAGCTAAGATTCCTAGCAATAACAGAGAGGCTGGCTGAACTGGCCTTCTCCTGTAATCAGATTGGTGACTACCCTAATTGTCATCATAGACTCTTCATCCAGTAACTGATGGGAACAGATGCAGAGATTCAAAGCCAAGCACTGGGCTGAGCTCTGGGAGTCTAGCTGAGGAAAGGGAGGAGGGTCAAGATCACGATGAGGAAACCCACAGAAACAGCTGACCTGAGCTTGTGGGAGTTCACTGACTCTAGATGGACAGCTAGGGAGCCTGCAGGGACCTAGGCCTCAGCATGTGGTTGACAGTTCTGTAGTTTAGTGTGTTTGTGGGGCCCTGTCCCTGGTGCATAAGGTGGCTTTTTGGAACCTACTCCCTAGGTGGATGCCTTGCTCAGCCTTGATGCAGGGGGAAGAGCTTGGCCCTGCCTCAACTTGATATGCCAAGCTTAGTTGATTCCCATGGGAGGCCTTACCCTTTCTGAGGAATGGATGTGGGGGGGGGGGGGTAAGGAAGGAAGAGGGGGAAGGGAACGGGAGGGGAAACTGTGATTCATATGTTTAAAAAAAAAAGTAAAATCCTTCAGGGTTTCATACTGGGTGTACATCAATCACAATATGTTATTATCTGTACTACACAGCAACTATTAAATACATTTAATTAAAATTAACATTGATATGAAACTAAAGGAAGGAAAATTTTATCTAAACCTATAATTAGTATAATACTATTTAACAAAGAAATAAATGCTCATTTGCTGGGAAAAGAAAGCACAGGCAAACCATACATCTTTAATCCTCACACTCAGGAGGCAGAGGCAGGCTGCTGGGGTGGGGTGTTTAAGGCCGGAGTGGCTTACATAGCAAGTTCCAGACCAGCCAGGGCTACATAATGAAACCCTGTCCTAAAAAAACCAACAAACTAAAAACAGTAACAACAACCCACAAGCAGCAAAAGAAAATACATGTAAAGTAGACTTTTTCAAAATTTAAGACTTTCATGCTTCAAAGGACATTATTAAGAAAAGAACACAAAATACAAAATAGGGATTTTGATAAACTATGTATCTGCTAAAGAGCTAATACCTAGAGTATATAAAAAGCCCTTACATCACAACTGCCTAATCAAAATATAGTTGAAAGTACAACTAGACATTTCTCTAAAGAACCTATACACATGGACAAAATCAATCTGAATAGACAGCTCAGTATCATTAGTTATCAAGAAAAAGCAAGTCTTAACTATAGGACATAACTCACTACCCACCAGGACATCTTTAAAAAGGCAGATAATAATTACTGGCAACGTAGAAAACCAGAACATTGCTGGTGGGATTATAAAATAGTGTAACCCTTTGCAAAACCAGCTTGACAGATGCTCAGGGTTCGATTTCATGGTAAATGTGACTCTAAAATTCACAACCAAAAGAAATGAAAACACAAAAACAGTTACATGAATGTTTATAGCTCAAAGTGGTAGCAACAAATGTTCATTGAATGATGAATTAATAAAATATGGGACATCTACAGTGAAATATTATCCTCCTAAAGTAATACATACAACAACTGGGTGTGCCTTGAAAACATTAAGCTCAACGACAATCAGAGAAAACAGGCACAAAAGATCCCAAATCGTATATATGACTTCACATATACCAAATGTTCATCAGACTGGCCAATCCAAAGGGGAAAAGAATAGAGGCTGGGCAAGCGAAGTCTGAGCGTGGCTGCCAGTGAGCGCAGAGCTCTTCTTTGGTGTGACAACGTTTATATGTGAGAAAGAAGTCAGGGCTGCGTGAGTGAGTGCAGCCTAAAAGTCGCTGACTATATATTTACAAAGTGAGTTTTATGGCACATGAACTGAACGTTAATAAAACTGAACGTTAATAAAAGAAACAACAGAAAAAAGCATTATATACTTTGATATATTTTTACCTAATGAATCTTATTTATTAAGGAATACCAGAGAGATAATTTGACAACTTAATCTATTAGTCTATATAATTTTAAATCTCAGTAAGGTACCATGTGGATATGCATGTGAAGAATTCCACAAGGATATTCCAAACTGTTCAGCTGGCTCTGAGAAGTAGGATTAAATTTACAAATGAAATCTCTTACTGTAAAAACATCTAAAACCAACAGTTGTAAGCTTTCCTACCATTCATGGTGATCTCATATGATTCCAGTTTCAGAATTTTCTCCTTGAAGAGCTGCTGCTGAACGTCACTCTCAAGATCGTGCTGCCCTTTTGTAAACCACTCAAAGCACATCTGTGGATCAAGACAGAACGGCCCTAAGACCAACCACAATCTGCTGCACACAAACCACAGGACATCTGGACAGGAAGGAGAGCACTTTCAATCCTTCTAACACTTCTGTAACTGCTAAACTATACTCCAAATTGAAATGGTTGGAACTCTGGAGCAGGTGGAAATGGTCAGCAAGTCTTTCTCCTGGTGACTATGCACTTCCACTTTTCACTGGATTGTATACTTAAATCTTCCCAGCAGCCACAATCAAGCCTCGATGTATGCCAGGTACAGTGCTAAGCACCGTCACAAACTCAGTCCTTTCAACATGCCTATAAAGTAGTTACTATTATTCTGTAATTTGAGAGGAAACCAAGACTCAGTTAGCAACTGCAAACGTCAAAATAAGTGTTTCTATTTGTTTTAGCTGCTCTTGACTCATGTTACCATTTCTGGGGATACAACATCATTTTAAGGAACTAAGTTTTTTAGTAGTGATTTAAAATTAGTTGATTTATTACAAATAAATAAAATTAGTTTCACAGGAAAGGAGAAAACTAAATTATACCCATAATTCTTCATCGATATTCACTTTGTAGATTTTAGTATTTGACCTAGAACTGAATCAAAACGATCAAAGAGCTCACACATTTACATATATCATGGGTTTCTTTTAGGACATTTTTTTTCTAATACTTACAGTTCCTACTCTGCCATTAATGTTCACGGAAACAACACAAACAGGATCCAAAACACAGAAACAAGATGAGACACACAGCGGAGTGCACCATTTCAGCACCATCTTACAAACCTCTCGATCTAACTCGCAGACATCCTGGCCAGTCACAAGGCACTCCCAGATTTCTTTGGCTCGGTTCCACCCCAGATACAGTGTAGCTTCTTGTAAGAAAAATGCTAGAAATTTCAGATGTGCCTCTAAATACTGGGGGAAAAAAAAGCAATAATGCAACTAGTTATCTCATTTGAAGCATTCACACCTAGAAGAAACATTACAACAAAACTTTACAAAACCTAACACTTCTCATGGAATTTATGATAAAGTAAATGTGAGAAGTGGACTTATCAGCCAATAGTACAATGCAGCAAAAGCAACCTCAAATTAATTACAAAGACAGTTGATTTTAGATGTAAATCAAATTCAATTTCAGTAATCTCAAAAGGAACCACCATGCTTACAAGTGGTGAAGGTAAGTGTTGTTTCTGGTAGTTTTTTGTTGTTGTTTTGTTTTGTATGAGACAAGGTCTTACTCTGAATTCCAGAATAGCTTAGAAGTCAATCTATAGCCCATGCCATGAGCTCACAAAAATCCTCCTGTCTCAGCCTACAGCAGCAGTTCTCAACCTGTGAACCACAACCGCTTGGAGGAGGGGTCGAATGACCTTTCCACAGATGTCACATATCAATATCCTGCATATCAGATATTTACGAAGTAACAACAAAAGAATTTTATGGTTGGGGGGGTCACCACAACATAAGGAACCGTATTAAAGGATCCCAGCATTAGGAAGGTTGAGAACCACTGGTCTTTGGAATCCTGGATTACTGGTATATGAGGCACTACACCCAGCTAGGATTTTTAAAAACATCATTAACAATCAATTGATCTAAAATGAAAATGCACGGTCTACAGAGCTAAGAACTGTTGCTAACAAACACTATTTTTCTAAACTTCAATTTGAAAATTACAGATAAGTACTGGAGAGATGGCACAGTGGTTAAGAGCACTTACTGCTCTTACAGAGGACTTGGGTTCAATTCCCACACCCACATGGTGGTTCCCAACCACCTGTTAACTTCAGTTCCAGGGGATCTGATGCCCTCTTCTGACCTCTATGAGTGCCAGGTCCACATGTGTTATACATATACCATGCAAGCAAAACCACAAATTAGTAAATCTAATGAAATTATAGTTAAGATTCAAAACTGTTCCCTCATTACAAAGATAGCTCACAGCACCCTTTTATAGTTGTACCCAACAAATATTTCTTTTACAGTTCCAATAGAAAAGCTCAATGAATGCTGAAACCACCAAAGAGAAGCACAGTGCCTGATACCTCCCGGTAAGTGTAGCGGCCATCCACCAGTGTCAAGCCAGTTAAGCCTCCAGGCCCAGCCACAGCTGCTGCAAGCCGATGACAAGCTAGTAAACTTCCCGTTACCAACTTGACTATTTCAAAATTTTTCTTCAGGTCTTGAATAATGCTCTTAACAAAAACAACAAAAATAAAAGTGGCGTGAGACTGTAGTCATTTGGTCAGCTTAATATAGCTTTTATTTTACAATGTAGTCCCAGATGAAAGAGCAAACAGGAAACGTCCTATGACAGCTAACAATCAATCTGGTATTTTATTGGGTATTGATTTCTTATTACTCTTATTAATAAGTACCCTCCTCCCAGGGAACTAAGACATTGCTATTATTTTGCATCTAAAAGAGAAATGAATCCTTGAAGAGAGCTACTGCACTTTATGTGCTTTCCTGGCTCTAACATTGAGAAAGTTCTACCTAGCTCTTACACAAAAGTAATCTTTTTGTAAAATAGTCAGGAATCTTTTCAAATTTTGGAGTTACTATTTTTTTAAAAGCTGGTCTAGTTATCTTAATAAATTAAGCAATCAAAGAGAAGAGTTAGGAGAAAAGAAAAACCTCCTCAGACATGAAAGTAGAGATTGAAATTAAGAGTTCCAAATGATAAGAATCAGTGACATCAATAAACATAAGCCAGTGAGACGCTATCAATGCAATAACCTTAGCCAGGTTTGCTTATCACAATTATTACAAAAGGCTATGCATCTGAGATCAAAAAGTAAGCATGCTCCTACCTTGTCTTGCTTTTGATAGGTCTGTTTTATAAATGAACGAGTGATTTCATGGAGCTGACGCAAAGCGGGTACCACCCATACAAACTGCGGATTATTAAGTTGAGATGACTAGGGTTAAAAAGAAGTTACATGAATTAAGTTTAGAAGTAAATAGCAGTCAGTTATTAGCTATAACAATTTCCCAGTCAATTATTTCCTTGTTGGACATTCTGCTGTTTTCCTTTTCATGTCACTTATTTTTAGCTTATCTCCATGCAATCATAATTCAGTCTTCAACTTCTTATTCTGCATGCAACTATCCTAAGGCCAAGAACTGCAAACAGGAGTGATGTGAGGTGACAGTAACTGTACAGGGGACATCAGCAAAATACAGACGACAAGGAATTAGCAACTTCAGAGGACAGATTAAGTAGCACAGAGCTGCCAAGACATGTTCACTCAATAAAGTAAATTGATGGCAAAGCTTAACATTGAACTGGCCAGCAAGGAAAGTAGACTAAAAATATGGCTTTCTTTAATTATGTGGTTAAGGTATCAATGATCTGATCAAGATACTGACAATGAGTTAAGTAGTAGAAAATACAATCTGTTTACATATCTACTTAAGATAATTTCATAAAAGGTAATTCTGTTTTAATTATTAAGGGGCTTGGGTAGAGCTCAGAGGTAGAGCCTGTGTTTAGCATGTGTGAGGTCCTGGGTTCAATTCCTAGTACTTCCCTAGTACTCCAACCTCATTACTATTTTTATTAAATATTATAGACATTTTACTCAGACTACACTTTAATTTCAAAGCACTTGAAATATATTATTTCTAAAACTGGTACGACAATCAGGTCTTTGTGTTGCAGGTCTGATGTGTATGCAATTCTCCTTAAAGAGAATTGGCCTTTAATCAATAGCATCTTTTGAACTATAAAATCTCATAATAAAATTGCTAAGCATCAGACTAAATGCTATTAATCAACTGATTGATTATTAGGCAAAATATCAACTAAAGCCTTAGTATTCATTTAAAAGGCTGAAATTTTAAAAGTAATTTTATCAAATCTTTCTGCAAAATGAAGATCCTAGTTGAAAGAAAGAATTGTAGTCTTTTAGCATTTCTCAAATTGATACTACTCAAAAGACACTTACCAGCCACTATGTATTAAGTGTAAGCTTTAATAACTGTCCATAGCTTTTATATACAAACTTACCTATATACAAAAGGCATTTGTTCATCTACCTGTTATCTGAATTGAGCTGTTATTTATTATAGGCAGTACCAAACAAGGATGGCCTTTAAATCTCAATTTGGGTTACTAGTTTATTGTTTAAATGTTATCAGAAACATTATATCATGACATAACATTAACTCGCCTGTTGTAACTCAAAACAATTCAAGTCATTTTTAAAGCCAAAAGCTGGCATGCAGACCCTTCCCTTGCTCAGGGCTCTACCACTCAGCACTGGTGCCTCTCTGCCTTAAGCTGCACCCTAATTCACAAAAAGCTGCTCAACCTGTACTTATCACTCAAAGAAAAAGTCACTTTCTGAAAGATAAGCACATAAAACTCCACATGATTCAGTATGGCCCAAGGACTGCTGGGATGTAACATACTTGCCTACATGTGCAAGGCCCAGACTTAATTCCTAGTATCCCCAGTACCAAAGATTTCAGAGTGGTTCAAAACACTACTACAGATAATGATTACTTAAGGTGAAATTACACATAATTGATAAAACAAAAACATGCTTACATTTAACCTCTGGCTATGAGTCTAAACAATGGCTGGTAAACGTACTTTTCTTGGGGTTGGGACAGAGTCTCAAGTACCATGTTGGCCTCAAACTCACTGTGTAGTTGAGGATGATCTTGAAAGTCTGCTTCTCCTGCCTCTGTTTCTTGAGCGCTAGGCTTACAAGCATGTGTCATTATACTGGGCTTGTGGGGTGCTAGGGATATGACTCTGGATCTTGTTCATGCTAAATAAGCACTGTACTGACTGGGCTAAATTTCAACCCCAAAAGGTAGTTTCTGTTTTTGTTCTCTATAAATTTAGTAACTCTGCAATTCAGGCTGCAATCTCTGGCATCTTGAAGTCACAGAAATATGGTATGTATCAAAGGCCGACTACCTCTCAAGTTAGGCGGAATATTTTCTGCTCAAACAAGACTATAAACGACAATGATCAAAACTGTGAGGCTTAATTTTGAACCGACACCTTCCAAAAGGATTATGGAAATAACAATAATAATAAAAATAAAACACACACACACAAATCCTTTAGCAATAAGTAGAAACATTAAAAAATACATTATGACTAATTAGGTATATTATGGGTAAAGGAAATTACACTTTGAATGTTACTCTTTATGCAGTAAAATTAAAAGAAAAATCCTATAAATTGGAATTTAAGACTCATTGCTGAGATAGTCTCTCTGAAGGTTAGCAATCAGGAAAAAAATGTTAATCACTGTTAACTATGATATTATATTGTTTAGTTATAAGAAAAATTGAAAAGTATTCTCTTCTGATTGATAAGGATGGTTGAAAATAAACTGAATATATTTGATAATTTCACTAAATTTAGTGTGTTGTCCAAATTACAGTGCCTTTAGAGGAAGCTGCAAACCTGTTTCTAGTCTCCTTCTCCTTCTGTCCAGACACTTTCCCTGACTTCTCACATCTACACATGGCTCCATGCTGACTTCTCACATCTACACATGGCTCCATGCTGACTTCTCACATCTACACATGGCTCCATGCTGACTTCTCACATCTACACATGGCTCCATGCTGACTTCTCACATCTACACATGGCTCCATGCTGACTTCTCACATCTACACATGGCTCCATGCTGACTTCTCACATCTACACATGGCTCCATGCTGACTTCTCACATCTACACATGGCTCCATGCTGACTTCTCACATCTACACATGGCTCTATGCTGACTTCTCACATCTACACATGGCTCCATGCTGACTTCTCACATCTACACATGGCTCCATGCTGACTTCTCACATCTACACATGGCTCCATGCTGACTTCTCACATCTACACATGGCTCTATGTTGACTTCTCACATCTACACATGGCTCCATGCTGACTTCTCACATCTACACATGGCTCTATGCTGACTTCTCACATCTACACATGGCTCCATGCTGACTTCTCACATCTACACATGGCTCCATGCTGACTTCTCACATCTAAACATGGCTCCATGCAGTATCTCGGGAGACACAAAACTAAGTGCGCCCCATTTCTCTATTTTTGCCCTCTAAAGACCTAAAGAAACCATTCATATGCTTTGAGTTCTCTCTTCTTAGGGCTGAACATCCCCCACTTCTCATCTGTCTTGCTTTTTCAGTTTTAGTTTTTATCTAGAAACAAAGTAAAATGTTTTGGATAGGAAGAATGTCTTGAAGAAGACTGTGCTCCTCCACTGACTGCACCCCTGAGAGACTACTTGTACTGAGGACATCTTGCTAGCTTCACTCTATTTCGGCAAACAGAGGCAACTCCCTAACAAATGGTCGACTGTCCTGAATCCAAAAATCTGAATTCTAAAACTGACAGCTTTTTTGAGTGCTAAATATTATGTTCAAAACTTTTCTTATTTTGAATTTGGGATGTTCCACCAGTAAAGTTTATGTAAATATTCTAAAATCCAAAAGGCTCCGAAATTGGAAACACCATAGGTCCCAAGTATTTCAGACCAGGGCTATTCAACCTGGTTACGTGTGGCTTTGTGTGGCTTTGTAGGGCGCAGGGGAGTAAGAGCAAGAGAGCTTTATTTACCAGAAGTCTGAGCCCTAAAGATGGCCGAGGGAATGTGCAAACACACTACTGGAGTAAACATAATTTGACTTTGGTCAGGATTATTTTTTGGATGAGAACACTGAAATTTTGATAAGAGACAAAGGGTTGGGGATGGACAGTGGGAACAAAGCAGAGAAAGAGGACCAAGGGAGCTGAGGGAGCCTTGGCAGAATTTATAAAGGTCTGAGTTTCTCACCAGGACAGTGGAACTTGGGAACTTGGAATGTGAAAAGCAGCAGGAAGGGAACCAGTTGGGGAGAAGAGGTAGCTGAGGGCAGGAGGGGAGTAAGAGGTGGTGAGCTTGTCTTACCCTTCGCTTAGTTTCTGTGTAGCCTGGCAGGGAGACATAATCCCCAGTCAGCCCACCTTGCTGCCTGGCAGGAAAGGGCATAGCACAGAAAAACACCTTTAGTGCAGTAAATACGTCACTCCCCTGCCAGGGGGCTTTGATCTTCCCACTGCCCCCCTTCAGCAACGGTACTTGGAGTATCTGGCAAGTGCTACATAAGATGTAAGCTATTGTTCCTTGGAAAGAGCAACTGTGCTCTCTGGGATTTCCTCTCTGGGAGCAGTGGGGAAGGGGTGTAAAAAGGAAGATGGTCCTTCCTTCCCTTACTGTCCTGCTCTACAGCACAACACACGCCTGAAGGGACTGCAAGAGAAGCAGTCAAGACACAGGGATGTGGCTGACTGGGAGAGCCAGGTGGTGCTGGGCTGTGACAAGGAGAACAAAGGGCCACAGGCGCCTCTGCATTTCAGAGCTATTTCCCTGGAGGAAAGGAGATGCCCCTTCAGCTTTGATCTGCATATCTATAAAGAAAAAAAAAATGTCTGTTGCCTAGAAGGAAAGAACATTTCCTAGAGGCCCCTTTTTGTTTACTGATGCTATTGAAGGATATACATTTCAATAACACAATGAAAATTATTCAATCACAAGAAGAGAGACTGCTAAATTGTCAGAGTCACTGAGCTGAGGGAACTGGAAAATTTAAATTCCATCTGAGTAGAAAGCAAGCAAGGCTGTTGAATTAAACATTCATCATTCCTTTTAACCGCAGCATTACTAGCTCTAGTTTGTAAATGCTTTTTAAGATCACTAAAGCTAGATCTCACGCAGAAAATTCCAGGGATCAAATTTCAGCATCAGAAATATGAAACACCACATTTTTATACCCCCCCACCTAAACTTTATAGCCAGATTAACTGAAGTGCACAAAAGCTCAGTAACTGCCAAAGCTTGTTAGCAAGAGTCATGTGTCTGTGGATACACAGAAGCAAGCTAGCAGTGTCCCAGCTCCTTTGAAGAATGCCAATGGAAACCAGGGAAAGGTTGGCTAATGAAATACCAAGCCTCTATCTATTTTTACCAGAAATATTTCTATGTTATTAATACCAAACTCCAAAACCAAAATCGGTCCTGTCACTGCCTGGGCTTTAAGGCTGGGATAGCTAGAGTGCTGCCCATGGCTAGATTAGGATTGTTCTGAGAACAAAGGCTTATGCATGTGTAGGTGTGGCAAATATCTAAAGTCAGCATTACAGGCACCTTTCCCTTCTTTCTCTATTATCCACGAATACTCATTTTTCCCTTATGGGAGAAAGATGGGGACAGAATTACTTAGAATTCAATGTATTTTAAAAATTCTATATACTTTAGATCTAACTTAAAAAGAAAATACAGCTGAAAATTATACAATTTCCTAAGAGTTATAAAAATTACTTTTTCAATGGAACTCTAATTTTTTTCCTTTTAAGAGTAAACAGCTACCAACTTCTAAATACAGCCCAGCTCATAAAGATCACATCTGTATATTATTAGTCTAATAAACCATAAAATGTTTTAAAAGTATGATATAATTTATTAAAGGTAATTATAAAATTAGAATACCTTAGTTGATTCCATATGCAAATACTTACCTTGAATCCATCCTTCTTGTTTTTTTCCAAACCTGACCATTCTCCAGGCTGAAAATTAATTTTAAGAGAAATGTAAATGACTTGGTAAAAACAAAACCTACAGCTCCCAAATTTGGACTCTAAAGCAACAGCTTCCAGACAGGGCATTCCTCTTAGTTTACATACTAGAGGAGGAAAATCTCTTGGCTCTAATCACCCAGACAATATTACTACACTGATAACTAAACCAACCCTTTTGATGTCTTCTATGCACTTGATGATGTAGCTCCTCTTGATTGCCTCCTTCACTGCGTAGGCGTCACTCAGGATTGTCAGGTGCTCCTCCAAGGCTTGCTGAATAAGGCTACTGGGCAAGGTTGGAAGGTGAGCCAGTTCCCAGAGAACATCTAACACCTGCAATAGCACCATTGATGAGCCACCTCATAAGCATGTAAGGCTGTTCTAAGCATTTGTAGCTACAGAAATACATTTGATTTCCTGCCTTTCCAGAAGTGGCCTCAAATCGAGCTTCCCGGCCGATTCGTCCAATCAGACTCAACAGCTTCTGTCTTACCCGGTCACTCTCGGTCTCCCAGCTCTGCATAAGAGAACAGACAGCACACAGGGTGGGGTCACGGTCAGGCTGGTGAAATTTAGCAAAAACTTAAAATCTGAGCTAAGAATAAGGTAAGAAAAGTACACTTTGACACAGCTGTTGGAGGATGGACTAGGGTTTCAATCTTACCTTCTGAATGAGAACAAACAGATGATTAAGCTGATCTGCATTAAACTTCACAGCTGCTGCAGCAATAATAGTGTGAATGTTCTCAATTACCGTAGATGACTGTCCTGACTGGAAGAAAGGAGACATCGGGAGCAAGTTAAGTCCTGGGGCTTGGCAAACCTAAGTCTTCTTCCTGACAGTCCACACAAGGGACATGTAACAAAAATGAATTAGACTCGAGTCTAATTGGCATTCACTTCCATGACAACCCTGGCAAGATTATGTGAAGCAACTATTACTAATGGTTATCAGCTGACTGCGTTTCAACTCCCAGCAGTACTGGCTTTCATGTGTAAAAAAGCATAAGAATCAAGATCTCGGACATTTACTTTTAGAAGAGAATAAAGTATTTTCAACAAAAAATTTATATTGATTTATTTTGAACTGAATAAATTACAAGGCAAATACATTTTCAGTGTTTTCACAGATGGTGATCAGGGTTGAGAGTATTATCGGCCCCATTTTAAATGTTGATAACACTCTTTGTTACTTCAACTAATATTTATTGACCCTATGGGCAGTAAGTAAGTCTCTGCACAGAGATGTAGACACTACTGTGGATGACTGGCACTCATTTTATAATCTGTCACGGGACAGTCATGCCTCACTATTTACCTTGTAAGGACAGAACCTTGAAAGGCAGAATAGTTGTAGATTCAGTTAACTTTCCCCACATCCACTATGCATTTAGTTCATCAAATGCAGTAGGAATATACAAATACGCACACATATACACACACTCCTCATCTTCAAGCTCATGTGGGCTCAAAATGTATACTCAGAAAACAACATTATGTGATAGTACTCAACTAGGGACCTAGGACTGCTTTTCTTTAATCCCACCCCTAACTGCAGTCTGCTCTGGAATGCTGGGAAGGGAATCAGCTAATTGTATTCCCATAGTCCTCTGTCAGCTAGCTTCCTCTAATACTCTGTCAGTGAGTATTAGAGTACTGGAGTATTGGGAGAGGAGAAAGTAGGAAGAAGGAAGGAAGGAAGAGAGAGAGGGAGAGGGAGGGAGGAGGGAAAGAAGGAAGGGAGGGAAGGAGGAGGAGTACTGTGGGTTCGGGCTCAGGGACTGAATGTTGGGCTGGTGAGGCAGCAGCAGTGGGAGCGGCCCTTCCCAGCTTCAGCACCTGGGGTGAAGGCACCTCCCAAAGCAGGCGTCCCTCCTTGGACTGGATGCCCCTCCACTTTCTACCCGTTCCTCCCACCATTCTTCCACCTTAGCAACACCTTTTTGTTACTGTTTGTTTGTTTGTTTTAAATTTTAAAAAAACCTGTTTATTTTATGGGTGTTTTGTCTGTATGTATGCCTGTGTACCATGTGCATACATGCTTTGTAAACAATTCCCCAGGGTACATTCCATGTGTCTAAAATGTCTAGCACAGTTTGTTTCTGACCAGATTTTGACTGATACAGATTAGGTGGACACAGTTAGAAAAGCTGGGAAAAGCGGGGCGGCAGTGGGGCACGCCTTTAATCCCAGCACTCGGGAGGCAGAGCCAGGAGGATCTCTGTGAGTTTGAGGCCAGCCTGGGCTACAGAGTGAGATCCAGGACAAGCACCAAAACTACAGAGAAACCCTGTCTCAAAAAAAAAAAAAGAAAAGAAAAGAAAAGAAAGAAAGAAAGAAAAGAAAAGCACCAGATTTCACTATGGTTTAGTAATTAGGTGAGCCACATTCATATGCTGCACTGCTTGGTCTGAATTAGAGGAATGATTCATAGTCAGCAACAAACAAATGTAATTAAGGCCATAGGAGTGGATGAAAGTGACTAGTGAAAGCTTTTGTAGGGAGAAAAGGGCAAAGATTAAGGCTTGAGGGGGGGAAAAACCAAGTAGGAAAGAATAAATTAACAGGAAATTTCAGAAGGAATACAAGCTGTGCATGATAAAACACATCTATAATCCCAACACTCAGGAAACTCAGGCAGAGGGTTGCAATTTTAAGTCCAGCATGAACTTTATATATATATAAAATCTGTAAACCAGATTAGGTATAGGTCTTCTAGTTAAAATCAGATGAGGTCCCATTTCCCAGCCTCCTCACCACCCTACCTCCTTTCCTATGGTACAAACTTATCAGAAAAAGGCAAAAATAATTCTGCTCAACTTACTTGTATCTTCCAGATTTTAGTGAGTTCATCTAATGACAATTTACTGCCCAAGAGTTCAATAATTCCCTTTATGCGATCACAGTATTGTGCTTGGTCTATGTTGCCTAATGGAGGAAACATCAGAGGAGAAACCAAATATAGTGAATAATGAGTCTATTAACTCAAAGCAATAATAACTCCCTAAGATTATTTAAAGGCTAATAAAAAGAAACAAAATTTTTGCACCTTTTAAAAATAAAAAACCATTTACATGTCAAGTAATTTTTTTTTTCAAAAGCAACTTACCTTCCAGTGCAATTGACAGAACTGAGTTTTCAACTAACCAGTCCAGCAATCGGTCCGTGTCTATAGCATTCTTCACAGACTTGGATAAGGTACTGTCTTCTATTAGTTTGGTTACCTAAAATGACAGCATTTGTACAACTGACTCCAATACACATCATCAAAATCCTCTTCATATATGTACAGTCATTTTTACAGACATATCCAGTGCAGTTTGATAGTTAAACAAAATACTTCAAAACCAATTTACTTCTTCAAAGCTAACAGACTCCTAATGGTAACGACTCTTTAAAAAGAACATGGGGGGGTTGGGGATTTAGCTCAGTGGTAGAGCGCTTGCCTAGCAAGTGGCAAGGCCCTGGATTTGGTCCTCAGCTCTGGCAAAAAGAAAAAAGAAAAAAAAAAGAAAAAAAGACCATGGACTCATTCTCAGCTCTTCACACCCCTTAGACCACCCATGACTGGCTTGCTGATGAGGCTCTAGCCCAAACTGCAAGCACAATTGCCCTCCACATTTTATAACTGGGAAGAAAGAGGCAGCTGTCCCTCTCTGGAGATGGGCACTTCCGGTTACTCAGCTTGTAAACTGTCCATGCCATGACCTCTACCACAGGACAGATGGCCTGGTCAAATTGTACTTGTTCACACATCTTTGCCCAAGTTCATGGTGTGATTATTCAACTCTTCACATACGTGAAATAGCTCAGTCTTCTTTCAGTAAATTCTTCTTTTGACTTAAAATGGTCCAGGACGAGCTGATTTGACTTAGAGGCCCAAATCCCAAACTAAAGGAAAACTAACGGGAATCATGGCTGAACGGCACTGGCTTAACCTGCCAGTCACTGAACCCAATCACACTGTGCACATCTAAAGTGAACTTTAGGAAGCTGAGGAAAAGTAGGTTCACATTTTGTCTAGACTCATACTAGTGTTAGTCACTCGTTTTTTGTCCTAACATCAGCGAGAAGATAAAGTTATATCTGAAATAATAAAAAGAATTGTCACTTAGTAAATGTGTAAGGATGATACTGCAGGAAATTTCACAAAGCTTTTCAGAGAGCAAATCTTGAAACTACAAATATAACCTTACTAACAGACAATTCCCATACAGTACCATTGTTATCTCTGTCTTACATGGTCAAGAGAAACTATTCTCTCCCCACCCACCTTTCTATTACTAGCCACATCTGAGTGAAGTCTTCTTGAAACAAGTGCAAACTTACCTCTTTGAGGGAGTTCATTTTAGCACTGAAATGTGGTGACTTCAGCATGCGCAGCAGGATGTCAAGGCGAAGGTCATCCACAATCGTCACCAGATCCGGTTGGAAACGCATGCAAAGTAACTTAATGGCAGATAAGAGCTCAGGGATGCTAACCAATCTCTTTCATTTAATAAAAACAGACAAACAAACAAACAAACAAAGGAACAAAAACTGTAAAACATCCTGATATTAATTCTTATAACACACAGAGTATAAGGTAACAGTGGCCAGGGGACAGCTCGTATTTTACATGACCAATTAACTACATTTGCTTCTAAGCAAAAGTTAAGCTCATTGGTGAGGAGCAAGGAAAAGGTAATTGTAGAAGGGATTCAAGGTAGGAAGTCTTCCTCAGTGTTAAACTGCTCTAAACTACTTCAGATACACTGAAAATTCAGTATCATTCCATTGATATTATCTATTCTGATTATAACACCATCAAGATCATGTTTAAAAAAACTCTGAATGTTATCACTCACTCATGACAATACTATATTTGTTGTATTTACTGAGATAACACTATCCTCAGTTGTTGTGAAAATAGTTTTTTTGGGATGGGGTCAGGGAACTTCAAGATAATTTGATGTGGACAGCACGTCGTCAGGAACCAGAAAGCAATGGCACGGGAACTTGCCAAGACTTGGCTTTGCTATCATGGACTAACCAGCGTAGGCTCTGCCTGGCTAGGGAGTATTACCTTGTCTTTGAGGTCCTTCTCCTCCACACTCCGAACGTCCTGAATTGTGGTAAGGATGACTGGGTCTAGCATAGGCTGTAAACATAGAACACTGGTTAAAAAGAACTCCTGGACTTGACTTAGAGCAGCTACTTCCTTTCCTGTCATTCACAAAGGAGAGGGCACAGTGACAGGTGTGATTTCTAGCCATCAGTCTCACCACTAACTAGCTGACCATCCCAAATGCCCTTAACTGTTTCTTCAATGTAATATGAGCCAGTCCCTCTCACTACATCTTCTAAGAGCTATCTGAAGAACAATTCAAGATACATGACTCCCTTTTAAAACAGTAATAGGTATAGCTACCTTTTTGTTTGTTTGTTTGTTTCAGACAGGGTCTCACTATGTAGATAGACCTGGCTGACCTGGAACTAGTCTGGTTTCTAACTTAAAAATCTGCCTGTCTCTGACTCCCAGGTCTGGTATGACTGCTTTTATAACAAAATAAATCTTTTATATCTGACTTTTAAAAATGGATACAAATAAGCACAGACTATGCAAAATATGCTACATACAGAGTAGTTTTGTTATGAATGACATGCAAGACACACTGCTCCAGAATAGGAACACAATCATGTATTTAACTCTAAATTGTTTTATGAGAAACAGTAAAATATTAACTAGAGGTAAACTGACCCTTCCAATGAAATAAGACAATTAAAAAAAAATAAGAAAAATAGTATTTGGCTGTCAGAGGCAAGAATACATGGCCAGTGCATGAAAATGACATCAGACAATAATCCAGATAGACTTTCTTCCTTCACACAGATGCCAATAGTACAGGGAGGCTGTGGGCTGTGTGAGTCAGAATTCTTGTCAGCTTGTGCCAGGCCACTCTGAGATAGGTACTACCACTGTCCCCATTCTACAGGAGGGGGAACAGAGCAGAGTCTTCTAAAGTCACACAAAGGAGCAAGTAATGGAGACAATCTATGCCAGCTAACTTGTACCACAGAGTGTGTATAGATGACTGAATTTAGGTCTAAACAGCAGAACTAAAGACAACAGTAGGTGTATCTTCCAGTTCTTACTTTTTCCTGAGTGTACTCTGCTCAATAATGTGTGCGTATGTACACACAATCTAAACTCATCAAGAACTCAACTAATTAGCATTTAGAGTATTTATACTGAATTTTCTTCCATGGAATACATACATTTAAAATCTAGCCCTGAGTTTGATTCATTAAGTTAATTAAATTATTATTAATTATAATTAACAATCATTTCAAAAACTCAAATTAATTTGTTTTTTGTGTCTTAGTGTTTTAGCTACTAACTTACTGAGTAGAGCCGGAATGCAGCTCAATGGGTAGAGTGCCTGCCAAGTTAGCGTGAAGCCCTGGGTTTGAGCCCAGCCCTGAATAAACTTGATGTACTGTTATATACCTGTGATCCTATCACTCAGGGGGTAGAAGCAGGAAGATGAGGAGCTCAAGGTCATCCTTGACTACATGATAAATTTGAGGCTAGCCTGGACTACATGAGACTTCATCTCAAAAATTAAAGGATAGCAAAAAACTTTATATCGATATGCTTAGTAAACTGATAACATTAGATGTTTCTAAAGAACTTAATATACAGAATTAAGAAAATATCTAAACATTACCTTATTTCCTTAAGAATTTTTACATACTACTTTGATGTTTAAAGAAAGCACTTAACATTCAGAAATGGTAGAAATTTCTCACACATACTAAAGAAAATGGTATCACTCCAGTTAAACTGTCCCCAACAAAACAGCATACTTGCAAAAAAGAACAGTACATATAGAAACAGGGTTCCCAAGGGGCACTATGCTTGATATGATTTCAACAATCTACGTAAGCTTTCACAGACTTACTTACAAATAAAATTAAAAATGGAAGTATTCTGATAAGACATTCTTTGATAACTTATTAACTGAAACAGAGAGGAACCAGAAAGTGTAACAGGCCTTCAGCATTTAGAAAACTGAATATTCGAGGGACAAGAAAGGTGCGGCAATGAATGCAGGGCTTGCTGTACAATTATAAGGACCTGAGTTTGGATCCTCAGGACCCCTACCCCTCTTTAAAGCGGTAGTGTATGCCTGCAATCCCAATGTCCAGAGATGGAAAGATCCTGGAGCTCACTGGCCAGCTAGACAGCCAGTCAGTGAGCTCCAGGTTCTGTGAGTGACCCTGTCTCTATTTAACAAACAAACAAACAAACAAACAAATAGAAGTGGAGAGCAGGAGGCAGAAAGTTGATGTGGACTCCTTGGCCTCCACGGCAGTGTGTGTACACCTACAGGCACACACACAAAGATGGCAGTGTGTGTACACCTACAGGCACACACAAGATGGCAGTGTGTGTACACCTACAGGCACACACACAATAACTGAACACTCACAGCCTTGACTACTTTATGACTTGATGAATTCTCAAAGGAAGAGAGTCAGACATGATAGGTGCCAAGCTATTATTCAGAAGAGAGAGACCAGGCAGTGAGCATGGCCAGTTGATGGTCCAAACTGAACAAGTAGAACCCATATGGCAACAAGCTCTGAAAGAATTCTGTGAAGAAGACAGGGATACACAATTCTTCTTTATGGAAAAGATAAACAACAATACCAAGAAACACTCTTTTAAAAAAAGCCCCAATGTTAGAGGGCTCCCTATACTTAGAAAACTGTTACTTTTTTAACAGTATTTTCACTAAAAGTGCAGCCATTTTGAAAACCAGAAGTTATTCTACACTAAGCACCATTCTGAACAACCCAGCAATAAAAAAGCTAGTATCTGTCACGTCTTGGGTTTGATCCTACCTGCACCACGGAGGAGTTCAGGTACTCTGCACACACCCCTAAGGGCTGCACCAGCGCTGAGACGGCCTGCGGGAAGACAGTAAAGACCAGAGTGAAATGTGAGGGAGCGTTTCACCCTTTAAAATTAAGCAACCCCTTTTCATATAGCTGAGAAAAATGTAAATGGTGACTTGGTCAAGACATGAAGTAATGATTAGATAAACTAAGTTTCTGGACAGAAAGACAACCCAACCACTTAGACTGATACAGACATTTAAATTAGAATATCAACCCAACCACTTAGATTAATACAGACATTTAAATTAGAATGCCAACCCAACCACCCTGAAGCACTGAAGGAAATGATTCTAAAGTTTATAATGATGAATACTGAAACATTTTATTTTGAAAAGGAGAGAATATTTGAGGAGGAATATTAGGTGGCCTCTAACCACCCTCCAAAAAGTTAGAGCTTATTTGAGGGGAAAAAAAGTTAGTAAAATACATGCAAGAAAGCCCAAATAAATGAGGCAGACATTGATATTCCAAACACGGCCTCAGTGGCTTTTTTCCTGACATGCTGGTTTCTTTAAAGAGTAGAACTATCAAAGTAACAGATTTTAGAAACCAGTGGCCGTGGGCGATGGCAGAGCCAGTAATTAAAGATGGCGCTCCAGCGCTGAGTGAAGGCAAGAGGTGTCCAGGAACAACCACACTCATGGGCCTTGGAGATAAGACAAAACCAGAAATACCAACGGTGATGAAGCAAGAGTTAGTCAGAGGAGCTTGTTCAACAGGTCGTTTATTTGAAAGAAAAGTACTGGATCCCTGTCATACAATATATAAAAATGAACTGAATAAACCAAGAGCCAAGTTTTAAAAATTATAAAAGCAAAAAAAAAAAAAAAATTATAACCTGTAAGTGGGAGAATGTTCCCTAAGCAAGTCTGAAAAACTTTGAAGCTGTTAAGGAAAAGTATTATTGTGCAGAATTTTGTAATTTCTGACATCACAAACACAAATAAGGCTGGCAAGGAGGCTTGGAGGTAAAGGTCTCTGCTGCCAAAGCTGACAAGCTGAGTCGTCTAATCCTCCAGACCCACACGGTGGAAGGAGAGGACAGTTACCAAGCTCTCCTCTGACCTCCACACGTACCGCACACCCTCCCACACAGATTCATGTGCATTCACACAGATTCATGTGCATTCACACAGAATCAGTTCGCTATTAAAAGAAGTCCTAAAAGTTAAAGATGACTATTTGAGATCTAAGAAGTCAATTTACAGATGAAATGCAAATATAGTAATCATGTAGAGAAATGCTCTAGTTCACACAACAGCGGAGTACTGCAAACTAAATAACAAAATACCATTTTGCTAATTAAATTAGAAAAATCACAGATTAAAAATATTTAGCATTATCAGTCATACTGTAAAATGGGTTTGTATGAGTACAGACTGGTGGTATACATTTTGGAAGGAGATTTAGTAGTCAACTGCAATTCTAAAATGTATAGTCATTAAGAATTGATCCTTTACAAACATGTGTACATGAAGACACACAAATAAAGAACATTTTCTGTAGCAGTAAAAACAAACAAACAATCTAACAACATTACCAAGCAAGTGCATCACAGTTCAGCCTTTGTCCAAGTAGCCCGGAGTCACTGAGAACAAGAATGGCCTCTAACATGACAGTGAAGGTGTCCTACTGTGTAGAGCCTGACAACAACTTGTCTCGAGAAAGGGAGAGGTAGGAGGAGAGAGGGTAGGACAGGAACACAGGGAGAGATGGATGGGTAGGATGGACCAGTTTCATTTCCCAGTGCAGGCGGTTTAACAGGTGGGAATGTGATTATTTTTCCCAGTGTTTTTCAAGTTAAAAAAAATATGACTTAAACAGTTTTACCATATGGCCTAAATTTATTCTGGGACACAGCCACCTTAATTGGTCAGAAATCAGGCACTTATCAAGAAACTTTAATCTCACTTATTTTGAAAATGAGAGCCGAGTGCACTATCTCCTCAATGTACAGCCCTCTCCCCCACAATCACTGTTGCCAGTAAGAGTATTTTCAAAAATGGTCTGACCTAAGGGAAGATTTGGGGAGAGTTTTTAACTCCAAACATTTAATACCAATAGGGAATAAGCCTTCAATCCTGTGTGTGTGTATCCTTCTCCATTGTTCATCCAGGTAGTGTAGAAATTTGGGAATGTTCTTTATTATTAAAGGCTAGAGAATTCTTGACCCTTTTCAACACTCTTAAGAAATAAAGTTAATTTCTAACATCACCCAATGCCTACACAGCCAGTTTGTGAGAAACAAAAAACACTAGACAAAACTTTCTCAAGGCATTTTTCTTTCTTTTCTTTTTCAAATCACTATTATCTTTCATGTCAAAAAGCCATTTTCAACATACTTCATATACTCAATAGGGATCAAATGCCAATCAACAGCCTAAGCAACTCTTGAGGCAGGGAGACAAGGCTTCCCAGCTTGCGGCAGCAAGGTCATTCTATTACCACACCATCAGTTTCTCTTTCTGATTAACATTTTGCCTTCTTCCAAAGAGGGACCAGGGAAGCTGATTAGTCATCGTCCCACAGGAACTTCCCAATTTTTCACACTTAGGGATGGTATTTCAGCATATCATTTCTGCATAGATCTGATTACGGTGATCTGCCTGATGTCTGTCTCCCAGTGCTGTTATTACACACATGTGTATCGTGCCTGGCTTTTTATGTGGGTGCTGGGCTCAAACTCAGGTTCTTACTCTTGGCACAAGAACTGTAACGACAGCTTCTCCCCAGCCTGATTAACTTTAATATTTAACTCGCTGTATTCAGACCATGTCTCCTAGCTGTATACCAACTCAAATAAAGTGTACCTGCACACTGAGCACAGTGAGTGGTTTAACTCACCCCAAGTTCTATATCTTCTGAATGGAGTTTGGCTTGGATTGCTGCAAATCCACCTAATTCTCCAAACTGAAAAGAAAACAGGCATGAATATATTTAGAAATGCTCCACAGCAATAATTTAAGCAAAGGATTAAGGTTAATATTTTACTTTACCACTATGCTCTGTGAGACTGCTCTTGGAACACCAGAAATTGCAATTCTAATGTTCCTAAGGTATACTGTAGGAGATGTTCTAACCCAAAACCTGATGTTCAGTTGTACATATCACGTACACAGAGAAGGACCCATACACCATTCCTCCTCAGTGAAAGTCTTATTTGTGGAGGTTTGAATGAGAAATGTCCCCCATAAGCTCATACATTTAAACACTTGGTCCCCAGCTGGTGGCACTGTTTGAAGAGACCATGAGACCTTTAGAAAGTGCAGCCTTGCTAGAGACAGTATATCACTGGGAGCAGGCTTTGAGGGTTTTGGCTTCATCCCACTTCCTGTTCTTGCTCACTGACTCCTGTGTGTGCCCAGGATGTGATCAGCCAGGTTCCCGCTTCTGTCTCCTACCACCATGCCTTCCCAGCCTCATAGACTCTGCCCTCAACTGTGACCCAAATTAACTCTTCTCTACCCGCTCTGGGTCATGGTATTTCATCACAGCAACAGACCAATAATTAATACTTGTTTAAAATATACAACTACCAGAAATCACACTAGAAAATGGGAATAGTATCTCAAAATCAAAGTAACAATAAAAGTGTATACCTTATTTACCAAGTCCACAACCCATCCATGAGGCTCCTGTGAGAAAATAAAGTCAAAATTAATATGGTAATATAAGTCTCCTCATTATTAATCTTCGCATTTTTTTATTTCCTAAATAGGAAATCTGAAGAAAAAGCATTAAAATTTGGAACATTCTTCAAAAGTCTTTCCCAAATGTTTCTTAATGTAAGTCTTTGACATTATTGTATACAATTTTTGAAGCATGTAAATTTATATTTTCAAAGTCTCTGACATATTTTTGAAGCACCAAATCTAGACCTTCATGGGATTGTCATATGAGGAACATTCATGCATTTGGGAGCAGCTGGTATTTGTTAAGTTCTCCAAGGAAAAGAATAACTCAAATTAAATTCTCTAAGAAAGTTATATTTTATTTATTGTGGTTTTCCAAAACAGGGTCTCAGGTAGCTCAGACTGCACTTGAATTTGCTAGGCAGCTGAGACTAGCTTTAAATTCCTTACTCTTCTGCTTCTACCTCCCAAGTGTTGGGGATGTCAAGAGTACATCACCACACATGGCTGAAACTTTTATTTCAGAAATTAAAAATTATTACCTAAAAGGTAGACATCTAGAATTCAGAGATTAAAGTTCAGTTAGAGTTTTATCATTACTATCCTTAAACAAGCTCTTTCCTTACCCTCCCTTCTCTTCTCTCTTCTTTTTCTAGGCACTTGGGTCTTAGGTTTAGACCAGAAGGGATGTCACACCCACTTGACAGATCATATTTCAGCACTTAAAAACCAGAAAATTACCACATACACAAGCAATTCAAATTATGATAAACCAGTCTATAAAACAAAAGGCAAAGGGTCCTTTAAAGACTAGAAGGAGGTTTGTCTATGAGGAGTGGAGCTCCTGAAAGACCTGTATGACATAATAAAGACTAGTCCATGCAGAAACAGCCAACCTATTTGGAGAAGTCAGAAGAGTCCACTGTGTGAAACACTACGAGAAGCCCCCCCCCCCCCCCCCCCCCCCCCCCCGAGAGCACCACAGGTGACGGCTGTGGAGAGTGGCATGGGTCAAACGGCATACAGAAGTAAAGGCCAGGACAGCAACCAAGTGTTTCAAGCAAGGGTTGCAAGGGTGGAGCGGGTTTTTCAGTCTAGGACAGTCACTTGCACTGCTGAGAACGTGATGGCATGAAAGAACAGAAGACTGAGAAGCATCCAGACACCCAGTCAGAAGACAGACACAGTGCACAGACGAGGACAGGGGTGGGGCAGAATGGCTGCAGAAGACAGGTGTGGTCACTGGAGGCATGACTGGGTTAAAATCAAAGAATCCCTTTACGGTTCGAGCACAGGGACTAAGAAGACAGGATGGTTTTGACAACTCTGGTTTAGCTTGAGCACTGAGATAGACAGTGATGTTACTTACTCAGAGGTAAAGAAGAGGTGGGCAGGCACCAGCAAGGCCCCCGTAGCACATGACTCTTGAGAACCGTGTGACAACTAAGAGGAGGTGGCCGACTCCTTACTCAGGTGTGCTTCGAGAAGGGTTTGAGCCACAAAGATGAACTGAAGTTCTCATCACTAAGGTGATATTTATAACAGCGAGAAGAGGACATTCTTTACAGAAAGCAGAGCAGCAAGAGAGGAAGGCCTGGATCAAAGCTGGGTAGCAGTGAAGAATAATGTGGTAAGTAATCCCTGAAATCCCAACTGCTGGGAAGTGGAGGTACAAGATCAGGAGCACGAGGCCAGCCTGTCTCAAAAACAAAACAAACACAATACACATATATACCGAAGTTAAAGCTCTAAATCGGCATGTTAAATACAAAACTAAATACAAATAGAAAAAAAAGAAAACTGAACTACAGATACCAGAAAAAAATATCAAAAGCACAAAGACATAGCAATGGAGAAGATGAAGGGACATGGAAGACAGAATGAATGAGACAGTCTAACGTACCCAATTAAGTTCCACAAGAAAAAAGACTGATAGAGAAAAAGTAATCCACTAAAAGATAATGGCTGAAAAGTGCCAGAACTGATACAAAATATTAAGCACAAGAGGGCATTAAAGGACTCAGGTGGTAAGGGGCTTGCTATCTCAACAACATGGAGAGCCTACATACACACATGTGCACAAAGACCTGGTTGTGTGCAAACATGAACACATGTACCACATACCTAATCCCTATCCATGCACACCTCCCCTCATGTGTGTGCATGCACACGAGGTATTAACCAAAAGGAACAGTAAGAATATCGTTTGTTTGTTGGTTTGTAGACAGGGTTTCTCTTTGCAACCCTTGCTGTTGGAACTGGATCTGTAGACCAGGCTGACCTTGAACTCACACACATCTGCCTGCCTCTGCCTCCCTAGTTCTGGGATTAAAGGCGTGCGCCACAACTGCCCAACTAAGAATATCTTGATCAGCCTTGTGAGAGTTAAAAAGAGAAGCATCAAGGAAGAAGAAGAGTCTAAAAATGAAGCCAGTGAGGAAGGACGCTCACAAAGAATCCAACTAGCAGCCAACTTCTCAACTGGCCCAATCAAAGTCACTGCAACGTGAATTTATTATTCTGACAAAAATAGCTATCAGCCCAGAATTTAACGGCCAATGAAAATATTAAGAAGTGTGAAATAAAGGTTGAGGCCATTAATAATAAAGTCAATCACTAATGGATACCCAACTAAAGCATATTTTACCAGTGAGCTACCTCTTTTATAGGTTTAAAAAAAAGTCAGGAAAGTACCAGGAGATTGAACACTAAAGGTAACAGGGTAGGAACTAAAAGTTGGGGGAAACCACAGGAAACAAGCTAAGGTTTGTATGCATTGCTCAGAGGAGAATAAAGATAATGAAATTCAGGTTTTGTTTAATCCATAAGTTAAAAGTTTAGGGTAGTCACTGTGAATGACAGGGGAAACCCGGAATTTTTTATGAGGTTTGGGTGTGAAGAGAATCCATGCTGAAGGTACAAAGGATGTGATATTAAGGGCAGAACATTCAGCGGCAGAAAA
The DNA here is from genome assembly GCF_903995425.1 of Onychomys torridus. Lineage (NCBI taxonomy): Eukaryota > Metazoa > Chordata > Mammalia > Rodentia > Cricetidae > Onychomys > Onychomys torridus. Next base: position 123,009,798 of record NC_050444.1, on the reverse strand, counting down.
CACCAGGGCATGCTTCCTGAGAATAACCCAACAGTGAGGGGAGACTAAAAACAGCAAAGAAGGAACAGGAGCTCTAAGAAGCAAATGCTGGAGAAGACAGGCCAGGAGGCCAGGACCTTGTCGGGACAAGTAATTCCCCCCCAGGAAGAGGAGGGCAAAAACTGAACTGTTCTGGTCTCAGTAGCAGACAGTGAAGAGGGGAGAATGTCTGCTGAGCACCTACCTGCAGTAAGCCATGAAGTGCACTGCTTTTACACACATTTGCCATGTAACACAACAAATGTGAAGCCAAGACTTCAGTGTTCAGGAGAACATACTGTGTAAGTTAAATTTCATGACTGCATAAAGTCTTCTTATTGGGACTTGGCCCTGGTGAAGTACTTAGGTGCTTTTCATTTCTCAGGCGGGAAAAGAGAATAAAAGAGAACCTAACTCCTAAGAATACTGTGGGATTAAACTCACCGTCCTTGACACTGGGTGTAGGACCGTGTTCCCGGCAGCACTGTACTAACCAATCCCTCCCCCACATTCTACACATAGGATAGAATTCCACTCAATGTTTATTTTACTGTAACTTGTTACTTTTCCTCTACTATACTACTGTACTATACATTATACTGGTAAATTGTCAAGCTTTAAGCTTGCTGAAAGCTGTCTCTGGGAACAAGGAGGCTCTCTTGTCTCCTCCAAAGTTTCCTGTTTTGGAGCAGGCTGGTCCCTTCATTCTGTAAGAGGGACAAAGGAAAACAGCAAGCAACCGACATTGTGTCCTTGAGGACAACTGGAAAGTAAATTACTTCCAAGCCAGGTTCCTACTGGTTACCTTATAATACAAAAACACCTGCAAAGGAAAGAGAAGGTGAAAACTCACCCACGGAGATGAGCTCTACCCAGCCACGGAGATGAGCTCTACCCAGCCAAGGAGATGAGCTCTACCCAGCCACAGAGATGAGCTCTACCCAGCCTGGGACTTTCGATTAGGAACCCCAGTTCCTGGTTATCTGTTTCAGGGTTTTCCCAGTCACCATTTCTTCTTTTACTTGGAAACCTTACCTAAGGAGACACACTCTGCTCTGCCTAGGACACTGCATTGGGAACTCCAGCGGCCTCAATGGAGGGAGGCTCCCCAGTGCAGTTCTGCTAATGCCCACAAGCCCTGGTTTGAGGTCGCCTTTTGTTTACTCTCACAGTGGGCTGCTCCAACCATCACTGCTGGACGCTATAAAGGGCCCAATTTGATGATGTTTTGCAATATGTATTATTTTAATTTTGTTTGCTATATACTTAAAAGCTCAAGTCATTCAAAACTGAAAGCAAAGCTATCAAAGATAGTTACACTGTTGAGAACAATCATAAGCCAAGAACTGCATAATATTACACTTTTTGGATAAAGGCAAGGAGTATTGTTACATCTCCCAGACCTAGACTAATAATCCCAGATAAGCAGCAAGTGGTCAATAAATAGATGTTAAAAATCAAACTTCTAGCCGGGCGGTGGTGGCGCACGCCTTTAATCCCAGCACTCGGGAAGCAGAGGCAGGTGATCTCTGTGAGTTCGAGGCCAGTCTGGTCTACAGAGCTAGTCCAGGACAGGCTCCAAAGCTACAAAGAAACCCTGTCTCAAAAAACCAAAAAAGACTCTTTAAAATAAATAAATAAACAAACAAACAAACAAACAAATAAATAAATCGAACTTCTATTCTATGAGGGTAATAGACACTTTTCCTACAACTAAAACTGACTTCTTTCAACTGTTTCTTAAAAACCAGTGTTTGAATTAGAGGGCTGTTTAGATTATGCACTTCTTGTGGGTTTGTTACTGCCACACTGCAGACCTTTCTATATCAGAGACTGGATCTGGAACTGTAAGAACAAAAGTTCCAATGCTTGTGGTGTTTGCAAGAAAATTCTAAATAACACTGATGACTAGTTTTAGTCTGTTTTTTAGTTAGAATTAGTTGTTTCGAGTAATTTAAAGTGCTCTACTCTCTCAAATACCTCTAGGAAACTGGGACATCAATTAAACTGTGGTTCTGAAATCCAGTATGTAGGGCACTAAAGTAATTTCTTTCATCAAATATAATTTCAGATAAAAAATTCTTCACAGCATTACTTAATAGCTATAGGAACAAGTAAGTCCTTTGAAAGAATTTTAAGTTCTATAAACCACATGGAATATGTATCCTTGATTTCCAGATGATTCTAACTCTTCTATGCAAATTGCCAATTGTGTAGCACAGAAAAATGTTCAATACATTTATGATTAAAAAGGTGAAAAAGAATTGCATTTACCTTTTGGAAAGTAGATACAGGTGAAACAGCATACATATTTCCCTCTCCAAACACCTCTGCCCAGTTCCTCTGAGACACTTTCATTCTGTTTTTAAAGTGGTATTCATTATCAGGATTGAAAGCCTAGATTCCAAGAGAACAGAGAAACATTACCTATTTTTATAACAACATATTAGCATTAGAAAAGACGATAAAAATACAGCCTTTGGTTCCTCCTCTAATGGAACTGTTTCGGAACACTGGCAAAACTCAGGCTCTGGCTAGTTCAGGAGCAAAGCCTGGCACGGTGCTCCTCTGCCCTGCTGCTGCCATGTTAAAGAGGATGGAGGTAGCAGGGGGAGGGGTCCGGCTTCAGGCTAAGCAACACCAACACCCCCGAGTGGCAGGGGCAGCTCAGGTACAGCAGATGACAGAAGTGGAGACAAGCAGGAAGCTGAGGAGAAAGTTAAGAGCTGAAGAAAAGGCAGAACCTCTGTAAATGTGTTTAAGACAGGGATAACCGGAGTCATCAGGGAAAGCTTCCAAAAGTCTGTCAAAGCTGGAGACGTACTTCTTCCAAACATGACGGCTGCTCTACTGTTAAACTAAAAGGCAAGGAGTCTTACAGCTAAGCTCATACTTCTCATGACAAAATGGTTATAATTGGTTTTTGATTACAAGTGGAAGAGTAGAAAATTCTCTTCAATTAAACCAAAACAAAGAGAGTAGCATTTCATTTTCTAGATACTATACCATTGTAAGCACGCCGAGGAGACCAATGGGAATTGGATCCTGTTTTATTCTCTCTGCAACCAATTCTATTAGTAGCATCAACATGTTGTAGATTCCTTCATGAATTTCAGTACCCCACTTGTGAACAGCACTTGATGTCAGGAGCTACAAAAACAAAGGGGAATCCAGAGTCTAATTTGGAAAACAGACAAGAAACCCAATTTATCAAGTAAATTTCAAGTAACCAAAACTGTATGACCAAAATGCCCTTTTGAATGCAGATGGCTTTAAGATCAGTAACCATGATCCAACTTCTTTAGTATCTCAAAGTCAATATAAAGTTTTATTTTGAACTTTAATTTCTTTATATCAAAGCAGCTTGTTTAAATGCAATTTTTTTTCAGGGTTTCTCTATGTAGTCCTGGCTGCCCTAGAACTTACTATGTGGACCAGGCTGGCCTCAAAGTCAACTGCCTGCCTCTGTCTCCTGAGTGCTCACCCAGGCCCAGCATTAAATACACCCCTTTCTGCCGGGCGGTGCATGCCTGTAATCCCACCACTTGGGAGGCAGAGGCAGGTGGATCTCTGTGAGTTCAGACCAGCCTGGTCTACAGAGCTAGTCCAGAACAGGCTCCAAAGCCACAGAGAAACCCTGTCTCGAAAAACCAAAACCAACCAACCAACCAACCAACCAAACAAACAAACAAAAAACACCCCTTTCTAATTTGCTCTTCTGTTCTTCATTATTTTTTTTAAAGATTTATTTATTTATTTTACACACACACACACACACACACACACACACACACACACACACACACACACACAGTGTTCTGCCTACATGTATCCCTGCAGGCCTGAAGATGGCACCAGATCTCATTACAGATGGTTGTGAGCCATGATGTGGTTGCTGGAATTGAACTCGGGACCTCTGGAAGAGCAGTCAGTGCTCTTAACCACTGAGCCATCTCTCCAGCCCCTGTTCTTCATTATTACTTCAGGAGACCAAGTAACATAGAGCAAGGAGAAACTTGACATCTATGGAAACTACTGGTTCCCAATTCAACAAAGTCATGAAATTCTCAGAGACATGGTCTTCATTATTATATTACAAATAATAAAAATATCACTAATGAGGGGTAAGTTGTATATTCTGCTCATCTCACTAAGATGTTATAAAGATCAAAAGATATAACAAACATGAGAGCACTTTATAAATGTAAGGCATTATTAATATATGCTGGTAAGCTGTCAACATTAATCGGTGGGTCTGGAATCTAAGATATGGATGACATATTTCAAGGATTCATACAAATTTCCAATTTGCATTTTTCACATCTCAGAAAAAGGACTGCATCTTCCCATTGGTTGGCTAAATAAGAACTCTCAACATGAACAAACTTAAAAATAACTAATTTACTGTGCTTTTATTTCCCTTTTTTTTGGTATGTTCAAAAGTAATAGTTAACTTTTTAAATGGCTAAGCAAATCCAGAACAGCTCAAAATAATAAGATACTGCAATCTGTTTTTTAGGCATAAATATCAAATATAAAAAAAGGTCTCTCATAAAATCAAAGCATGTCTTAGATTCATTAAAAATAAGAGAAATTGGACCCTTCAACTCTTCAGTCCTCAGGATGTAAATTCAAGACTAACTGCAGACCAGGGAATGAAAAAAACGAAGGGCTACAGTAGATGTGTAGAATGACTTCACGCCTGTTTAGTTGGCGGGTGTTTCATTTGTTAGTTGTTGTTGGCTCAGGGACTTTGGGGTTTGATTTCTGAGGCTGAATCTCAGGTCAGGATAGCCCCTAACTCTGAATCCTCTATTTTAGCTTCTCAAATGCTGGAGTTGCAGGTGTGTGCCACCAAGTTCTCCCTAGTTCCATGTTTCTGGAAGATTTCCCTTTAGAGGGAAAATATTGCATAATAAAAACTCACTTTGGTCACATTGAAACCTGGAAAAAAAGGGGGGGGGGTAGCCTGGACAAACCCAGATTTCAATAGTTACAGAGAGGGACTTCAGTTCTGCATTTTCAAAACACCCATCAGCTCCACTGTGGGCTCAAATGACTACATTTATATAAACTGCCGAGGCACCATTTTGTCCCAAGATTGACTATATACTGCTCCTATACCTAAAAATCACACATTAAAACGAAGCACTGATTACAGGCTTCATATGATTTCAACATTAAAACGCACCACTCTATGTCATCTCACTCGTTCATGTCTCACTTTGAACATGAAGTTTGACCTTCTAGAAGAGATGGGAGAGACAGGTAGCAGCACCTTGTGTAGAAGATGCGCATAAGGTAATTAAACACAACCATGCTCTGCAGCCAACTTGGATTACTTCCTCGGTTCCTCGGGCGGAACAAGTGGGCTGGAAGGTGCAAAGTGAAGAGTACAGAAGTAACAACAAAGCCCTTCCCTGCCCCCATGCTCTCAGCACCCTACATCTACAAACGCTAGAGGCAGGAAGAGCCTCACTCTAGGAACTTCAGCTAGAGGAAGGAACACCAAATCAATTACGTCCTGCCAAGTTTTCTGGGGGTGCACACAACTCTGCTGCTCTTCTGACTTTATCAAAGAAAGCATGCTTAATGTTAGGAAGGAGAGCCTTCTTCAGAGTTCTAAACCATGAGAAAATTTAACTTTTGGGAATTCATAAAATTCTATCACACAATTCAGCATATCCATGCTCACAGTTTCAGAAAAAAAACAACCAACCAGCATTTGACTGTTCATTATAATGCCATTATCAGCTAAGGGCATAATATAACATCTCTCCCAAGCAGCTCTGTTCTGATATGAATGTTACACACCAAATATAAAGTTCACTACAGGCCGGGCGGTGGTGGTGCATGCCTGTAATCCCACCACTTGGGAGGCAGGGGCAGGTGGATCTCTGTGAGTCTGAGGCCAGCCTGGTCTACAGAGCTAGTCCAGGACAGGCTCCAAAGCTACAGAGAAACCCTGTCTTGAAAAAATGAAACAAAACAAAACAAAACAAAAAACAACAACTCACTACAGAACTTTCTGGATCTGGAGCTCCTCAACCAAAAAGTTGTTTTCTTTCTTAAAGATATGTTTAATGTTTTATTTATGTGCATGTGTGTGTCTGTGTGTTTGTATCTGCAGGTGTGTGTGGATGCCTGAGGAGGCCAGAAGAAGGTGTCATGTTCCCTGGAGCTAGAGTTACAAGTATTTGCCTGACATGGGTGCTAGAAACCAAACTCTGGTCCTCTGCAAGAACAGCTAAGTTCATTTAACAGCTGAGCAAACTCTCTGGCCCCTAAAGGTTGTTTTTTAAACTAATAAGTTGTTTCCCATGACTAAATAAAACATGCATTTCTTTGTCTGTAAGCATATGCTCATACTATGACATATGTCAATGTATGATAAAGAAGCCTCATATTTTTAAAGTTATATATAAAGAGCATGTTCCATTCAAAATTATAAAATGGTGAACAAATGCACATCTAATAACAGACCTTGATTCTAAATAATCTCCATCCAACTGACAACTTAAAGAGATTTATCCCTTTCTTTCAAAGATTAAACCATTTTTGTTTCTCAAATTAACATTGTCATTGTTTAAGCCTTGAGTCAAGGGAATTCATACCAAAGTGCATATGGGAATAACTATTTACAAATAGATCTTTTGTGTCACCGAGTTTTGTTTTTTTTTTTTTTAAGATTTATTTATTTATTATGTATACAGAAGAGGGTGCCAGAACTCATTACAGATGGTTGTGAGCCACCATGTGGTTGCTGGGAATTGAACTCAGGACCTCTGGAAGAGCAGCTGTGCTCTTAACCTCTGAGCCATCTCTCCAGCCCGTGTCACCGAGTTTTAAAATGAATACAAACTTCATCTATCTGTGAGTCTAGAGACTTCACTTGCATATTGGACAAAAATGAACACAAAACCTTAAGTACAAGACAGTGGGGCACTCATTCTTCTATTCAGCTAAGGGCACTGAGCACTTGATTTTTGCTAGGGAAGACTGTCTACAACACAGTCCTTTCTCTTGTGAGGACTGACTCAGATCCTGAACAGGGAATTAGGCTGAGTCAGGCTGACTGTAGAAACACAAGCCTGTGGTCCCCTATTTGCACTCTGAAGAAAACTGCTGTCTGAGAGAATGCTATCTAACAGAATGAGGAGCAGACCTACCACTCTGGTTTTGACAAGCAATGTTCTCATCTGTCATTTGTTTCAAGAAGAACAAACTTTTAGTAGTTTAAAATATGTTTCTGTCTTAGTAATGGTGCCTGAGCCTTAGGTACAGGGCTGGGGTCATAACTGGGCTCCAGAACTCTGCATTTTGATTGGTTTCTGTAGTGATCTCCATCTGTTACAAAGAGAGGCTTCCTTGAGGAGGAGGGTGAGGACTGCACTTATCTGGGTAAAAGGACAAATATTTAGAATGTAGTTAGGGATTATACTGGCTCAGTAAAGTGGTAGTTGTAGGTTGTCCTTCAAGATCCATGACTTCACTAGCTCTGGATTATCTGGCTAGATTTCCAGTACCAGGCATGGTTTCCCTCTTGAGTGGGTCTTAAATCCAATTAGAGAGGTGCTGGTTACCATCAAGGTACATGAATAACTTTTGCAACCCTTAGGGTTATAATGCCATGCTGGTCATTATTGTGGTTTATAGGTGCCATAGCTGGGTAGGACTGCTGATTGCTTCCCTCTTTTGGAAGCTTGCACGGGGCCTTCTGCTACCAGAAAAGCTAGTCCTTAGGAAAGAGGCACTCAGGTCAGAACCAGCACAGGGGCCTCTGAGCCCTGTATCTGAACTGCATAGTGACTTCTTCAATAGGGACTTAGCTCCACCTGTGTGGGGCTACCAAGGTAAGTTTTGAACAACCCTGTGTTTCTCATGTCTGCTGATGAGATTTCTGTTAGATTGTCTAGGGCTTTTCGGGGAGCACTGTCAACTCAGGTGTTTTCATCTAAACTATATATGAGTAGTTATACACCAACTTCGGTGTATAATAGGTTTTTTTTTTTAGGTTGACCGCTAACAGTATGATTCCTTATGGACTTTTCAGACACCCTTACCCTCTTCTCTCTCTCTTCTGTATCTCTCTCCTCCACCTCCCTAATTAGAGGAGTCAGAAAGATTCTAAAAGCCAGAGGAACAGGGAGTTTGCTATGAGACTGTCTCTCCTAGAAATGTCAGAAGTTATGGCCACTAAGTCTCACCACATGGCTGCCTAAACCTGAGCTCAACAAGGCTTATGCCAACAGACATGCAAACATGAAGAAGGTGAAAACCTTAACCCCGCACAAAGAACGACAGACAGCCAAGGAATGCCGAGAGCAGAACTAGTTTTCCCCAGGGAAGAGCACGTCTATCGGTTACCCAATACCAAATAGTCAGCCTGAAAACATACGGACCTAGCAAGTTGTAGTTGTGTATTTAAGAATATCTGTCTTTCTGTCTGTCTACGTGCCTATCTATCTAGACACTCACACATGTTCATCTCTCTCTCTCTCTCTCTCTCTCTCTCTCTCTCTCTCGACACACACACACACACACACACACACACACACACACACACACATAAAACAACAACTAAAGAAAAGAGAGGCTATGAATTTCAAAGAAATCAAGGGGGATGTACATAAAAGGGTTTGAATGAAGTATAAAGTAGATTTGGAGGGAGGAAAAAGGAAGGGAAATGATATAATTTTATTAATACCAAAAAATTAATAATTAAAAAAAAACCATGAAGTGGCTATTTGGGTAATGAATACTAAAATTTCAAAGTACCACAACCTGTAAGCTATACAATCTCCTACTATAAGTTAATTAATCTATTCTTTAGCAATTAAATATTAGGAAGTAAGAATTAACCAAAGGTAAATGTAAATACTTGAATATAATAGAAGTAAATTATTGGTAAGTTTCAATTTCAAAGCTTATTTCATATTAGAGGATTCCTCAGTTGAACAAGATTCATGAACTGATTTTATGCATAAATATCTAAAACTAAAACCAAAAGTTGAGCTGCCTTTGCCCCTACCAGCAATCAACTCAGCCCCTCTCCTTACCTTTTTAAATGCCTCGGGCATACACCGCTCTGTAAATCTTTTGCAGTTCTCATCAGACTCCGAAAGACCTTGTTAGATAAATAAGAGGATATAACTTACGTAGATTTCAAGCTTTTTGTAGACATTGGATATTTGTTCCAAATCATACATATAGATCTTTATCACAAAACCTTGTTTCTTAAACAATTATTTAAAGCAGATGCAGACGTTCGGCTATATATAGTAGCAGGCTGAGAAATAATCATAGCATTCAACTAGACACTAATTAAAACTGAAATGGTCTTATGTCTCCATGTCAACTTATGTGACCTGGTGAGATAAAACAGCAGCAGCTACCTAAACAGCCATTTATAAAAGCACAAATATCTGAAATAAATGCCCAAATTACTCTTCTAAAGCATGTAAATAAACTATGTAAATAAAACAAAGAGTTGTGTCTGTAATAACATATATAGCGAGTAATGGATGCTAAGTGAATGGAAGAACCTACTGTAAAAGTTATTCATAGGAAGAATGCATTGCTTTTTAAAATCTCGTGTACATTTATTTACTGTGGAGGGAGGTGATGTATATATGTGGAGGTTGGGGGAAACTTAAAGGAATAGGTTCTCTCCTTCCACCATCTGGGTCTCAGGATTTGAACTCAGGTTGTTAGACTTGGAGGTAAGTGCATTTACCTACTGAGACAATTAACTCCCTAGGTCTGAAATGCTTTTCTCTCTTAAACTTAGAAATGCATTTTACCACTGGGAATACTGATAAACAATTCTATTTTTCAGAACTCCTGCCTAACATCCTAACAGACCCTTAATAAATGCCAGTGTCAGGAAATCAATACACAGACCATAAGTGTCTGTTGGGGTTAAATCTAGGACTTGTCAAAATATTTCCTTTGATGCATCTTACATTTAATCATGATTAGTAAACTATGCATTCTTCCTCTCTCCTTCCCCTTGCCTTCCCATTCTCAGGGAAGCATACTGCCAGAATTCTTCCTAGTCTTAAATAAGAAAAAGCTCTGAATTGAGCCCAAATTGAAAGTGCTCCAAGCTTCTAGGGAAAAGTTAATTTTAGTCTCCACAAAGCTTTTCAATTATATTACAGATAGTCTACTAGAACTGAAAATAAACAGCTGATTTAGTTAAAGCTTTTATCCCACAGGGAATGACAGGAAATGAGAAAATAAATCACAGACAATGACAAACACAAAGGTGAAACTGTGTCCTATACCAAACATCTGAGGGACGACAGTGAAAGCTTACCAAGTCTTGCTAAGTAGGTAGAAGCCAAGAGACATTTGCCTAGTGATTCCTCTCGCTTGTATGGGATAGACCAATGATCAGTCAAAACACGGCTTTCCAGTTCATACAAATTTGTTGTAGGGAATTCAATTCCTTCCCCTGAGCAATTTCCATTTTCATCATTCTTCTGAGAAAAAAGGGAGAAGAAGAAGAACAAACACTCCAGTTAGTGACCCTCCAAATATTCAGAATTTAACACAGAACAGATACTTAACCAATGGTAATTATGTATACCAATAGTGTGGATTGATCTTTCTCAAAACTACCACTTCACCAAAGAGCAGAAATTCTCAGCTTACATTCTGATATCTCCATTTCCTCTCAGAGGTTACCATTCTCTTCAAAGATGAAGTCTCATTTTCTCATCATAAAATATTAGAACTACCACCATTGCTAGCCACACTGCTCTAACTTCTCTTTCTAACTTCGAGGATAAACTTGAAGGAGGTATCTAATCTATTATCATCTCTTTGCCTGACAAAAATTACTAATAATACCACAATCGGGATCCCAGAGTCCTTATCCCCCAAAATGACTGCTATTATGATCATGACGGAACTTTACATTTACACACCTTTAAACCAATGACCATGTTTCAATCTTTCCCCAGTACTTCTCAGGAATATTTGATCTTCTGCCTAAAACTAGATTTTCTTTCCTTACCCATGCCTAGCTGTGGGTTTGGTTTCTCCTGTTGGGCCCCTCCTTCTGTACATCCCTTCTTAACCACCAACTATATGAGTCCCTCAAGCCTCAGTACTAGACCCTCTTTTCTGTCCCAGGCAATCTCAGTGATTTACCTGCTCTTCAAATCTCAATTATAACCCACAGACAACTCACAAACTTCTGGTTTATAAAGTTTTAAACGTGTGTGTGCTGATTATAGGCATGTCCACGTGGGTACCCAAGAAGGACAGAAGATGACACTGGACCCCTGAAGTTACAGGTTGTCATGGTATTCCCAATGTGTATGTTAGGAACCAAACTCTGGACTTTTGCAAGGGCAGCAAGTACTCTTTAACAGCTGAGCTTTCTCACCATCCTCAGATGATTCATAAATTTCTATCCCCAGCAGAGACCACTCTTCTGACCTGCAGGCTCACAAAGGCAGAGGCCTATTTAACATCTTTTCCCATTCAATATGTGTCCCAAACCAAGTTCACATGCTTCTCCTTAATTCCAGTCCACTTCTCCTCTTTTCCATCCTGGCAAATGGCACATTTGTCTGGCAGCAAATCAGAATCCAGGAAACCATAGTTAACACTTTGCTTTCTAGTCTCGATGCATCCTCAAAAGCTAGTAATTATGCCTAAATTCCTTCATTCCTCTCAAATCCACACACTTCTGTCTTCATAGTCACCTCCTAGCCCACTTTACTCATGGGTTATTTTACACGGTTCCTAACCGGTAGGAGGAGGGGTGAGAAAGAGACCACTCATATAGCTCGCCATGCTCATCTTAAAAAGCACACATCTAACGTTAACCCCAAAATACTATCCTTAAAATCAGGGTGTTTTTTTTTTTGTTTTTTGGTTTTTCGAGACAGGGTTTCTCTGTGTAGCTTTGCACTTTTCCTGGATCTCGCTCTGTAGACCAGGCCGGCCTCGAACTCACAAAGATCCACCTGCCTCTGCCTCCCGAGTGCTGGGATTAAAGGCATGCGCCACCACCGCCCGGCTAAAATCAGTTTTTCAATGTTCTACAAGGCCTTGTGAATGGCCTATCTCCTATCTCTCTCTCTAACTTTCTGTTCTCTAGTTTCTCTAGGATCTACCAGCTTCTTGAGAGGCATAACACAGCAATACTTCTGGTGTTAGCATTGTGCTACTCTCTTGATCAAAAGATGACAATTATTTCCCTTGGCCTTGAAGTAGGGTGAGGCTTTGTGTCTTTAGCTTGATGTCCAAGCCTATGTCATAAAAAGGGAATAACCTCCTGGCTCTCTCTGGAATAGTTCCATGGATTCTTTTGTTACCAAGATACACTATGGACTGAGGAAATCCAGGATAAATGAAGAGATCACATATGTGTGTCTTGTCCAATAGCTTCACTTGGGCCCCACCAGAGGCCAGGCCCTGAAAGCCAGGGAAGGAGCTCCCAGATTCGCGACTCTCTAGACATTGTCTTCAGCCTTAAGTCCCAACTGAAGTCTCAGAAGTCACTGGGCAGGGACAAACTGTTCCACGGGGAGAAGTCTGAGGCTCTTTCCTGCAGAGCCACTGTGCAGAACGCTATTTTATGCTACTGCTTCTCATTCACCTGGTCCTCTTAAGCCTACTTGACTCCTATACATACTTGATTCTTTCCGAGAGACTCTCTAAAAGTTCTAAATGGGCTAAATTTCACCCCAAAATTCACTCTTGCCATTCTGAAGTACTCCCTCATAACACTCACTACTCACAAATGTAATCTGACATTTATTTATAGGTTTTTTTGTTTGTTAAATTTTTGGGGACAGAGTCTCACTAGGCAGTTCTGGCTGTCTTTGAACTCACAGACATCCATCCACTTGCCTCTGCCTCCCAAGTGCCAGGCGGATTCATGATTTATGTTTGACCCCCACAAGACCAAGTTCCATGATGGCACAGACCTTGGTTACTTTTGATCACCTTTTATCTCCAGAGACTAGTGCCTAAGTCACAGTCGGTCCACAGTAAATACTGCTAAATGGGAATTAGCCATGCAAACAAAGATGCAACTCGTAACAGGCTGAGGGAAGACATGCCTTTCATTTTCACCTTGCTAATCTGTAAGAAAACAATCAGAACCCCAACTGTCTAAAACCTACTAGGTTTACAAAACCTAGTTTCAATCACTGCATAATTCACCCATGACAAAGCTGGAGAGATGGCTCAGTGGTTAAGAGCACCGACTGTGCTTCCAGAGGTCCTAAGTTCAATTCCCAGCAACCACATGGTGGCTCACAACCATCTGTAATGTGAAATCTGGTGCCCTCTTCTGGCCTGCAGGGATACATACAGACAGAATGTATGTATAATAAATAAACAAATCTTTAAAAAAATAAAAAATAAAAAAAATAATGAAACCATTCCATAAAAAAACTCTCTACCTTCAATAAAGGAAAAACTCACCATTATAAGAAAGAAATAATAAAGCACAAGAAAGTGATTTTTCAATCTGTATTGTCGACACCTAAAGGAATCTGGCAGTGTTTCCAGGTCGGGCTGAACTGGTATGACAGTAAGTGGAAAAGCAGGAAGGTCTGAGAGAAAAGGTAAACTGGGCACTGAGATATGAGGGTGGCAGTTAAACAGATGAGACTCCTAATAAAAGCTGGCATGATAGTGCACACTTATAATGCCAGCACTCTGGACAGAGGGTGGCGGAGCTCTGTGAGTTCACAGTCACCCTGGTCTACACAGTGAGCTCCAGGACAGCCAGGAAGACACAGAGACTCTGTCTTAGAGAAAGAGCCAGAGCCAGAAGGGGACGGGGAGGATAGAGGGGGAAAACACTATTCATGTTGTACAACACCTCGGAAATACACAATTCATAAATACTGTAAAGAAATACATTTTTTTCTTAAAGGAACCTGAGATAATATATCAAATCATAGATGAAATCACATACTGTACCTGAACTGTGTTGGAGAAAGATTTAAAGAGAATACCTTCAATGTCTTCAGCATTACAGGGTGAATGGTATCACCCCTCAAATGCAAGTTTAAGTCCTCACTCTAATGGGAATATACAGCTGTCCCTCAGTATCACCAGGAATTAACACCAAGAAACCCCATCCCTATGGATGCTCAAGACTTACAGAAAATGGTGTTCTACTTACACATAATCCACACATACCTTCCCATAAGCCTGAAATCATCTCTATTGTAAACCAATTATTTACAATACCTGATACAATGCTCATGCTATATAAACATGTGCTATTTTGTATTGTTTAGACACTAATGACAGGAAAATAAGCCTGGACATGTTAGCACAGACACAATCCTTTTTCAAATATTTTTGGTCTCTGAATGGTTGATTCCATGGATAAGGTCACTGTTAGGAAAGTGAAAAGAAAGCCCTGTATGATGGCTCATGCCTTTAGTCCTATCATTTAGAAGGCAGAGATAGGCAGATTTCTGAGCTCAAGGCCAGTCTGGTCCACAGAAGGGAGCTCCAGGACTGCCCAGGCTACACAGAAAAACCCTGTTTTGGCAGGCATAGTAATAAAAAAAAAAATCTACAGAATGGGAGAAGTATTTGAAAATATGAAAGGGTACTTAATTCAAGAATATAGAATAACTTACAACTCATTACTCAATTAAAAAAAAAAGGCAAAGGATTCAAGTGGACATTTCTCCAAAGAATATAGATGAACAGTAGGTACATAAAAAGATATTCAAGGGGCTGGGGATTTAGCTCAGTGGTAGTGCGCTTGCCTAGCAAGTGCAAGGCCGTGGTTCGGTCCTCAGCTCTGGAAAAAAAAAAAAAGAAAGATCTGGTGTCCTCTTCTGGCCTGCAGGCATACATGTAGGCAGAATGCTGCATACATAATAAATAAATCTTAAAAAAAATATAAAAAAAGATATTCAACATCACTAGTCATTAGAAAAATGCAAATCAAAACCACAAGATATTACTGTATCACATGCCTTAGGGCAGCCAAAAAATAGTTGGTAATAATCAGTATAGATGATCATGTAGAAAACTGGAACCATCATATATTACTGATGATATTATAAAAATGGTAGAGTCACTTTTGCAAGACAATCTGGAAATTTCTCAAAGATCAATAGTTATTACAAAAAGATACAATAACTCCTCCCCTTGTTATATCTCTCTAAGAGAAATGGAAACATATTCATACAAAAACAACACAAATGTTCACAGAAGCATTATTAAGAGATGGGAACTTTCCAAATATGGAAACTCACAATTTAATAGAACATTACAAAGTTACTGTGGTGGTATTGGGTTCCCTGGAATATTGTGTTCATCGAAATAAATTTATCTGGGGTCAGAGAACAGGACGGCCACAATATTAAACATGAGGATAGGCAGTGGTAGCACACGCCTTTAATCCCAGCACTCGGGAGGCAGAACCAGGTGGATCTCTGAGTTCAAGGCCACATTGGAAACAGCCAGGCATGGCGACTCACACCTTTAATCCCAGAAAGAGAGCCTTTAATCCTAGGGAGTGACGGCAGAGAAGAGAAAGATATATAAGGCGTGAAAACCAGGCACCAGAGCTAGTTCAGCATTTGGCTGGTTAAACATTCAGGCTTTCGAGCAGCAGTTCAGCTGAGAGCCATTCGGATGAGGACTCAGAAGCTTGCAGTCTGAGGAAACAAGACCAGCTGAAGAACTAGCAAGGTGAGGTAGCTGTGGCTTGTTCTGTCTCTCTGGTCTTCCAGCATTCACCCCAATAACTGGCATCAGGTTTGTTCTTATTAACAAGACCTGTTAAGATTCATGCTACAAGTTATATCATCAAAGGAATATTTTTCTCTAAAATAAAAACATGGGTATATATTATGTTATGAGTGAACTTCAAAACATTATGTTAAATCAAAGAAGTCTGACATGTAAGTCCACACACTGTACCACTCTGCTTCTATGAAATGTCCACAAGAGGCAAATCCATGACCATACAAGACAGGTTAGTAGTGGCTGGTAGCAGAGAGAAAGGAGAGTGAGTAACTGGTAATGGATATTATAGATGTGATGTTTCTCTTTTGTGTGATGAAAATATCCTGAAGTGGTTGTGATGGCACACACAACCCTGTGCACAGATACTTTAAAGGGAAAACTTTATGGCATGTGAATATGCCATGCTATCTCAATAAAATCATTAAGAGAGCTAACAAATTAAGGGTAGCAATTATAGTTCCTCAACTAAGAATTTCAAAACAGAGTTTAACTTTATGACCTGTAATAAAACATAATACCTATGACCAGTAAGACAGTTTTAAAACAGCATTTTAAAAACAGTAATTAGGGTCTGACATGTGAAATAGCATGCAGTCTGCTAAGTAGTTAACATTTTTAGTCTTACAAAAGGAGGGAATAAGAAGAGTTAGGGTGCATGCACATGATCAAGATATACTGTATACATGTACGAAATCGTCAAAGACTAAAGACACTCTCTGAAAAAGGAGGGAAAGCTATGTGACTGCCGAGTGCAGCACTCACTGCACTTGGAGGAGGCCACTGCCAGCACGGAGACAGCAGCTGCCCAGGGGGGGCAAACAGTGGCATGAACGTCCGTCTCTAAGATGGTTCAATATTCTGAGGCATCATTTTGAGTTGCTCCTGTTCTTGGCAAAAACTCTATATTGAGCCAAAGAAAACACACAAAGGAGTTTAGGACTGTCCTACTGTAGCACAGTTCCCAATAGACCTAACACATGGGAGGCATTTAAGAAAAACTCAGGAATGTAGTATATTATTTTCTTACTAGACATCAAATCTAAACGATAAAAGTAACAATTAACGACTACTCATTCTAAGTTGATTAAAAATAGTTTATTGAAAGCTTGTTATGTTCCAGACTTAATACTACACAAAGGTAATTCCTGTCTTTATGGGGTAGGGTATATGCGAGTTGGGGAATGGACAAAAAGTGGGGGTAAGCAAGCCTAAGAACTGAGGGTCCCCTGGGCAGAAGGCACAGAGCACATTTCAAACGGGGAATACTTTATTTTTCAGAAGCAGCAATACCTCAGTGTTTTTAGATTTTTATTTTATATAACATGAAAGGATATCTCATTTAAAAAATATATTTCTGGGCTGGAGAGATGCCTCAGAGGTTAAAAGCACCAACTGCTCTTCCAGAGGTCCTGAGTTCAATTCCCAGCAACCACATGGTGGCTCACAACCATCTGTAATGAGATCTGGTGCCCTCTTCTGTATACATAATAAATAAATAAATATTTAAAAAAATAATTTCCTTAATTTCACTTAAAACTAAAAATCACAAATATAATAATTTTTAAAAATTAATTGATAGAGGCATAATAAATAAAATTAAATTATAATGAAAAATTAAAATAAATCAGAAAATATAATATAATATATTAATATAATACTATATTTATAAAATGTATTATGTCATATAAATTATCATATATTATATATTATATTATATATAATAAATATAAAAAGATAATAAAACATAAAAAACTAAAAATCACTTATTTTTAAAAATGATTTTCCATAATAAATCCAGTGTTTGTTAGAAATGCACAGTTCTGATACTGAGGCAGAGGGAAATGAGCCTCCCAACAACTAAATGACAAAAATCACTAATGACAGTAAATCTGTATTCAGTCATCTAGTAGAACAAAATGTACATGGGCTCATGGACACATTATAAATGTGCTTCTAAACTGGCCAGTTTGGAATTAAAATCAAAGCGATGAACATTGCTATATACACATACATCTTAAACTGTTTCCCAAACATGCAATTAGCATATTACTATAGATATGAAAAAAAGTCTAGTTCCCATATTTGCTAGACTCTGAACCAACACTAAGGCAATTTAAAAGGTGACTGCCACTTCATCTGTTTGCAAACTGTACAGACCAAGGGACATTATTTTCTTATGTTGCCACTGTATGGTATGACTCTCCTGCCCCCGAGGTCAGCAAAGACATTTATATTTAGCATATGGATTCTGAAAGAAATTTGTGTCTGCATAACTTCTATATTGTAAATTGTAATTAGCAATGGCCATGTGAGTTGGAACTCATTATCTACATACTTGCCTGTTTGAAAAAGGCAAATGAACCAACTTAAATTGAGGCAACATCTTAACTGGGGGCTGAGTTGCACAAATTTACTTGACATATACAAACAAGCTTTTAAATTACTATCATAACTTTAGTGTTTATTTAGGAAGCCATCTTTGTAGAGTTAAAAATGAAACAGCAGCTGGCTCCAGAACTTGCCCAGGGTGTGTTATTTAGAAGTCAACACCCCTTTGTTGAAAAGGCAAGTGAAATCTACTTGAGGAGGTAGGTCCTGGTGCCTGCTAGTAAAGAGATAAGCTTCCATCAGCCCATTTCCTGAACAAACACACATAAAGATTATTTGAATTAATGGATAAAAGACTGCCAATGCTGCTCAACATTTATTTTAATATTAAATTCATTTATTAAATTATCTCATTAGCAAACAATGTAGTTAAAAAAACAAAACAAAACAAAAAAACAAACTTTGAAATTTTTGACCAGGTATAGAAAGATGAAGATGGCAAAATTTCTCCATGATGACTTTAAATAATTTGTCTATAACTTAAAGAAGACTACTACATGCCAATGGCTTAAAACATGAAAACCATTAACCTTTGATTTCAAGTTACTGATTTACAAAAACTTTCATAAAAATCTTAAGATTATCCACTTTATTTATAAACTATTTTCCAAAGCAATTCAATTGCTTACAGGTTATTGTTATTTCCGGCTAAAGAATAATTCCTGAAATACTGCTTCCTGGAAAAATGAAGAGTTGATGGGCAAGTCAGGGTAGGCAGTCCCCGTGACAGCACACCATCCCAGGATGTTATGCAAACTGGTTTCCCAGAATGCTTTTCCACTCAGTGTTATATTCATTAAGTTTCCTACAAACACCAACATTTTTTCTGGTGCTTGCATTAACCCCTGATGGCTATCCATGTACTCAGAAGTTATCGATTCAAAGGCACATATATCATTTCAAAGCTCCGGAATAAAGCGGCTGAAGTAGTTGCAGCAGCTGACTGGAACCGATGGGTCTTCAGTTGGAAGGTGGCAGGAAGATGACAAAGGAGACCGTCCGATTGAGAGGAGAGCAGAGTGAGCGAGCAGCAAAGGCAAAGTCGCACACCCAGGGAGTACTGAGCTACATGCACTAATTCAGAGCAAACACACTGGGCTCAGAGAAGACACGTTACTCACCCAGAGTCTCACTTCTTACAGTGCCTTGCCCACAACAGTCATTCATATGCTTAGATTAGACAAAATTTTGTTGTGGCTGGGAGTGGTGGTGCATGTCTTTAATCCCAGCACTTGGGAAGAAGAGGCAAGCAGATCTCTGAGTTCAGTTCCAGGCCAGCCTGGTCTACAGAGCGAGTTCCAGAACAGCCAGGGCTACACAGGGAAACCCTGTCTTGAAAAACAAACACATAAAAATGAAGTTGTGTCCAGTTCAATGGCTCAGTGGGTGAAGGTGCTGCCAAGTCTGACAACCTGAGTTTGATTCTCGGGTCCCACATAGTGGAAGGAGAGAACTTACTCTCCCAAGCTGTCTTCTGTCCACTCCCACCCCACGAGTAAATACATGTAATAAAGAAAATTTTAACTGAAAACAAAAAGCTTAAATTTCAGTCCCCTCAGATTTAAGACATGCATAACAAATTTTTATCCCTGGACAGGTGGAAAGGCAAGATTTCCAGACAGAGTACCACTCCAGAACCCAGGTAAATGTTTTTACAAGGTGCTGGAGGGATGGCTCAGTGGTTAAGAACACTGACTGCTCTTCCAGAGGGTCTGGGTTCAATTCCCAGCAACTACATGGCAGCTCACAACTCCAATTCCAGGGGATCTGATGTCCTCTCCTAGCCTCCACAGGCACCAAGCATGTATGTAGTACAAAGACATAAATGCAGTCAAAAACTCCTTCATATAAAATAAAATACTTGAAAAAATCTGTCTAAAGTGCAAACAAGATGGACATGGTTGCTCACACCTGCAGTGCCAGCTATGAGTGAGTTTCAGGATAGCCTGGCATACAGAGTGAGACCTTGTCTCAAAACCAAACCCAACACAAACCACAAACAAACAAGCAAACTGAAATTTATAAAAATGTCCCTACAATCAATATCTGGGCATGAGAGGATTACCAATTAAAATCTCTTTTCTTCCAAAGCACTAGTTTTTTTTTGTTTTTGTTTTTTGTTGTTTTTTTTTTTAACTAAAACAATATAACATTCTTGCTGAGAGGCTATCTAGCACAGGCAGGTGGCATTTGTTCTTAATTTTGGTGTAATTTCATTTTTCAGTATTCCTAAATGTGGATTCTGTCACCAACACTTGCTAACTTTGTGACCTCAAATAAGGTCCCAAATCTCTCCTGTGTGCCTTCGTTTTCCTCACTGAGAGACAGGGACTAGGATTACTGCACAGCTGAGGAGGAGCAGACAGGAGCACACCATCTAGCAGCCCCACCTTTCTTCAGGCTGCTGGTAACTTCTCTCTCAGATGGCCTGACTAGCTCTGGTGTTACTTCAAATGTCCCACATCCTACGAGAACTAATAGTTCTGCCTGGAATCTGTTTCCTTCCTCCTTCTCCTTCCCTCCTATGGTGGCATGAATGAGAATGGCCCCCATAGGCTCATATATTTGAATGTTTGATTCCCAGTTGGACTATTTAGGAAGGATTAGGAGGCGTGGCCTTGATGGAGGAGGTGTGTCACTGGGGGCAGGGGTGGACTTTGAGGTTTCAAAAACTGGTGCCAGGCCCAGTCTTGCTCTCTCTCTGCCTCCATCTTACATATCAGATGTAAGGTCTCAGCTACTGCTCCGGTGCCAAGCTTGCCTGCCTGCCACCATGCTTCCCACCATGGTGGTCATGGCCTAACCCTCTAAAGCTGTAGGCCAGCCCCCAATTAAATATTCCTTTTAGGTGCTGCCTTGATCGTGGTATCTCTGCACACCAGGACAGAGACTGAGACACTTCCTAGTCTCTAAGAGTTTGTGAGATTGTCCCAACTGGTCACCTCACACCTCAGAACTCTCACCTGTTCTTTAACACGGCTTTAGCTGAAGACTTTCACATGCTGCTTAGATCCATACAACACTCACCTAACTGCCACCCCTTGGGCCTGGGCCCTTCTCCTTACCTCAAACACTAATTAGGGTTTCTAGAGCCGTGATAAAAACCATGACCAAAAGCAACTTGAGGAGAAAGTGTTTATTCATTTGGCTTATATACCCCGGGTTCACAGTTCCTTGAGGGAAGCCAAGGCAGGAACCTGGAAACAGGAGCTAAAGAAGAGGCCATGAAGGAGTGCCACTTACTGTCTTTCTCAGCCTGCTTTTTATACAACCCAAGACCACCTGTCCAGGGGTGGTACCTCCCACACCAGGTGAGCTACCTCACATCAATCATTAATCAAGAAAATGCCCCCACAGACTTGCCTACAGACTAGTCTGAGGGAGGCAATGCCTCAATTTGCGATTCCCTCTTCCCAGATATGTCTAGGTTTGTGACAAGCTGACAAAATACAAACAAAAAGAAGCTGAGCCTGCCATTCTCTCTCCATTTCCTCCCCTGCTGCCAACAGGAGTCTGAGAGGGAGAGCTTCTTTGCTGCCCTGGGTGCAGGCCCTTCCCCACACTAACACACTGCACACACTCACTTGCACATCACTCTCCACACCCTTCTGCACCAGCCCCTGTAGCACAAGGCCCTGTCATGAAACCATGCACCGTGGGGATGATCTTCCATCTACCCAGAATGCCACACTCAATTAGAATGCCCTTTCTCAGGCTAAGAAATTTCTGCTCCCACAAAGCCACTTCAGATATACCAAAGTTCAACATTCTTCCAAGCAAGGAAATGTCCTCTGTCTTCTATTTTTACAGATAATTAGCATTCTGCATTTTGTGGAAGCTGTGAATAACCCAAGACAGGTTCTGACTTTGAAGCCAGGGGAAAACAATTAGATAAGAACCTAATTTCTTGTAAGGAACATGTTACTCTAGAGTGCTATGAAAACACATGAGGCAACCATTCAGTCTTTTCCCTCCGTTCTTGCTTTTTTTGTTTTTTGTTTTTGAAACGGGTTTTTTTTTTTTTTGTGTGTGTGTGTGTGTGTGTGTGTGTGTGTGTGTGTGTGTGTGTGTGTGTGTTTAGTCCTGGCTGTCCTAGAACTCACTCTGTAGACCAGGCTGGCCTTGAACTCACAGAGATCCTTCTGCCTCTGCCTCTCAAATGCCAGCTCCATTCAGCTTTTTAAAAGAAGGAAATTTTTAAAAAAGAAATCATACCATAACATGAACAGACCCTGAGGTTAAAAGAAATAAGCCAGTCACAAAAGACTAGTCTTATGTGATTCTACATATAGTAGAATACTATAGTATTACTAGTACTATATGATATACTATACTATATACTAGTACTATACGATTCCACATATAGTATCTAAATTAATCAAGCACTGAAATAAAGTAGAATGGCATTTGTCAGGGGCTAGTGAGCAGCAAGTTTCTTAACAGGTATAGAGTTTATGATTTTTGTAATATAAAAAAATTTCTAAAGCTGGGTGGTGGTGGCGCACGCCTTTAATCCCAGCACTTGGGAGGCAGAGGCCGGCGGATCTCTGTGAGTTCGAGGCCAGCCTGGGCTACCAAGTGAGTTCCAGGAAAAGGTGCAAAGCTACACAGAGAAACCCTGTCTCGAACCCCCACCCCCCCAAAAAAAGGTCTAAAGGTCTGTTTCACAACCATGTGAACATATTTAGCACTACTGAAATGTATCTTTAAAAAAAGGAATTCCCTGTAATCACAGTTGACGACAACCCATGATGTGAGATCACATATAAGCCAAATCCCAACACACAACTATTTCATTGCAGTTGTATACTATACATGTGGTTAGTTACTAGTTCTCACCAGGCCTGACCCACCAGCACCATCTCACTCTGTTGTTCCCTGGTTCCTCCTTGAAAGCCCTCCATTACCAGGTTAAGAGCCCCTGCCTAGTTCCTCACCACCCAGTATCTAGACATGAGCACCTTGGAATCCATCCGGTCTTCAGACCTCTTCTCTCTTCATCAACACTTACTTCCTGTGAGTGGAGGCTCCTCTAATGCAGTTTTCCATCTTGTGTGCAACATTCTCTCTCTAAAGCACCGTTTTAGAAGCTGAATTATCCCATTCCCCATGAAACTGAACACTGAGGAATAAAATTGCCAGGTAGAGCTGAGCTTTGGTATAACTCACTGAGAAATCTCAGAGGGTTGTCTTTATTGTTGTTTATATCCTCCCTCAAAAACCAATTTTTTGCCCCTCTGGAGCAATATTTCCCTGTTGAGAATGCACGTTCCAGTGGCTCTAAATACGACTTCTGACCTGAAGGCTTCCATTTTGGCTACAGTCGAGAACTCTTATCTGAACTCCAACCATATCACCAACACCCTTTCTGACAATTCACTTGAATATCCAAAAGGCATTTTAATAGGCCCTCGCCCACCTCAAAACTCCAAATCCTCCTATTTTCTTGTCTAAAATCGTCAACCCCTTCCTTATCTTCCAAAGTTGAAGAGCTGACCTCCTCTCCAACATCGAATTAAACTCCAACAATATTTGCTTCCCTGATGTGCCTCAAACATACCAGACTTGGTTTCTTTTTTTTTTTTTTTTTTTTGATTTTTTGAGACAGGGTTTCTCTGTGTAGCTTTGCACCTTTTCCTGGAACTCACTTGGTAGCCCAAGCTGGCCTCAAACTCACAGAGATCCGCCTGGCCTCCCAAATGCTGGGATTAAAGGCATGCACCGCCGCCACCACCACCCGGCCCAGCCTTGTTCTTAACTGGAGTCTCCTTCCACTGAAAGGAATTCAAATGGCATGACTCACTGCTTTTTAGATAAAGTTTTATTGGGCCACAAACCTATTCATTTGTTTACATTTCATCTGGTTACTTTCCTATGAAGACAGCAGAGCAGAGACAGAGACTTTACGGCTCACTAAGCCTTAAATGTTTACTGAGACCCTGAGCACAACTCTCCTATCCACAGGCAGTGCTTTCCCTCTCTTCAGGTCTCTGTTCACACATGACCTCCTTCACGAACCGAGCCTTCCCAGAACAATCTATTTAAAAAGCAGCCTGCTCTTGTCTACTTACTCTAGCAAGCTCTCTCCCCTGTCCACTCAACTTTCTCCCCCAGTACTTAAAAGCATAATGTAAGTCTACATTGTACTTACTTATCTTGCTTTCTGCCTGTCTTCCCTGGACAGAGGCTTCAGCAGGGAGATGTTTTTTGTTGCATCATCTAAGCTAGTCCCCAAAACAAAGGTGCTCCATACATATTTATGAATGAGTGAGAGTGTATGTTAGGTATCTGATAAACACTGGCAAAAATGAAGAGAAGAGGAAGGGATCCTGGGCACAGAGAACTCTGTGTACTCAAGCATTTCCCCGTGACATATTTAAAGTACATTTCCTATCTTTGTGATACCAAGTTCTGAGCTGTTTTAAACCATCTATTTAGACATGTGACACCTCCAATCAGACTATGTTCACAATGGAGGAGCTTCGTCCTGTTGTCCATTCAGTTCCCAGTGTCTGTACTTTTATCTGATATCCTTACCCCATTCTCTCCAGAAATACCCCAGAATGTCTGCCTACACACACAGGTCTGCACCAAGTGCTTGGGTCACTTTGAGATTGTCTGATCCCTCTTTACAGATGAAATTTTAACTAAAATCTATCTCAAAATGATTCTACTACCCACCAGAGACAAAGCAATGTCTTTAGAATCTTCATTTACTAACTTGTGAGAGAAACATGTCATTCATTGCTTTGTTTCTAACTACAAGTGGTATATGAGGACTAAGACCACTTTCTAGTATGAACAAGAACTCTCCAGCTCCACATACATATTTATATTTAAAAAAGTGAAAGAAAATGCCCTCAAAACTCAAATTTCAAATGAACAAAAGTAAAGCAATATACCCTAAAAGGTTAACTACACAAATATCACTTATAGGAATATAACTCCATTAAAGGTACGTTTCTATTACTCCCTTTAGATAGAGTCAATGTTCACTCAAACAATGCATTCTAATTCGCCTTAATGTCCACAGCTGCAATAATTCCTTAGGCATAAGAAACAGATCTAGAAAGTGATACTTGAGGACAAAGGTCAGTATAAGACAAAAGGAAGAAACAAGGCGCCATCATTTTTGGTGTGGAGAGAACACAGAACTCTAAGTCCAGAGACGCAGCAAGGCAGGTCAGTGCTGTCCAGTCAGAGAAGGGGTGCTGGTCACTGCAGAGACTCACAACTTGTCCAGGTGCTGAGAAATGTAAGTGGGTGAGGATGCTCAGCCATATATGGGGTATCGCAGAACCCGAGATGGGGAGGGCAGCTGTCAAAGACTGCCTTCTGGACATAGCATGGCTGTCATGTTACCATTCACAATCCACACAGGAGGGGGTCAATCAATACTCCAGCACAGATGAGGACAGGGGCTCATGAGGACTGCCTTTTCCTGAGGAGCTGCTGGCAGAGGTGGTTGCTAGGCGAGAGGGAGTCATTTTTTCACCAGTGGTATAGCCGCTGTTAATATGACCTTGCTCGAATAAGTGTACCTATGCTATATGCAACCTTAATTTAACAATGGGTCCCAAAAAGCAGGCAACAACAAAAACCAGCCAAACAAACAAAGATATGAAAACAGGAAGAGACTTGTTGGAAAGGAGGGATTTAGGAATAAGACTGAAGTTAAGAAAGGGTGATGAGTGAGTGTGTGTGAAAAAGATCCAAATACATTATATACATGTATGAAATTATTAAAACATTTAAACAAACATGGGGTTGAAGTCTCACTACTATTTGTATGATTTCAGAGGGAGATTTCTTAACCCTGGCTCAAATGATGTTTGTTGGAAAAACTGTCCTGTACTCTGAAGGATGATTAACAATGTGGTACCAAGAATATCTTAAGTTGTGATAGCTAAGGAGACTCTAGACATTGCCCCAAACGATGTCTACTCGAATGCACCACCATACCAAGTTTATGTGGTACAGGGGACAAACCCAGGGCTAACTCATACTAGACAAGCACTGTACCAACTGAGTTACATCCTCAGCGCTCCTGCTCCTAGTTTAACTGTTTGGTAGAATGTTTTCTCTCTCCACTAGAAATGATAATCTTTGCAGATAATCTCCTTACTTAAGTCCCAACTACGCCATGCAATGAAGCTATAGAGAAACGGCCTGGTGAACCCCGCTTCTGAAAGCGAAGATTGTTCTTAAAGCGTCTGTTGTGTTCTTTCCCGTGTACACTGTTGTTCTATGAGCTACAGAAGACTATAAAGCAAAGGAAGTGGTGCAGAATACCCAAGACCAAGTGGAATGTGTTAAGTCCAAACCTGGTCTGTTATAAAAACACTGGCAAGAGTTCAGCAAGTCCATTCCCACAAGCTGTAACAGAAAGGAAACACCCAACACAGATCTCCTCAGACTCTACATTTAAATGGCCTTCAGCTACTGTTTAAAGTCTTAGGCACCCAGCCTGGTCTACAACATGAGTTCCAGGACAGCTAGAACTACATGGTGAGACCCTGTCTTAAAAAATAAGAATAAAAATAAAGTTTTAAGCAACACAACTTTAGGGGGTTATGTGATATATATGAATGGAACAAATATTTCAAAATGGTGAAGGCAACAAATAGTTTCCAGAGCAGATTCTTTCATTTTGCTTTGTACCCCCACTAAGAAATGCTACCTTAGACTTTATGAAAAATAAAGAAAACCAAGTCAGTCCTCAAAGCACTCACAATGCAGTACAAGTGAAAAACCATAGTATCAATATAATGGGATAAGTGCCATAACATATGTTAATGTTGCACAAATTCCTAAATGGTCTTTTGATAAAAACCCAGAGCCAGATATTGGGGTAAATGCTGAAAGATCAGAGAGAGACAAAGGAACAAGCCACAGCCACTTTTCACCTTGCCAGCTCCACGAATCCTGAGTCCTCAGCCGAAAGGGCTCTAGTTCAAATCTCCTCACGCCTTATAGATCTTCCTCCGCCCAGCCATCACTTCCTTCCTAGTTCTGGCATTAAAACTGTGTGACTCCCAAGTACTGGGGTTAAAGGTGTGTGCCACAACTGCCTGGCATCTATGTTTAATCTAGTGGCTTGTTCTGTTCTCTGATCTTCAGGCAAATTTTATTAGGGTACACACTGTATCAGCACACGTTCAGTCTACTTTGTAGTAAGAGCAGATCAAACTGACACCACAAGCAGGTCTATGGATTAACTCTTACAGTCCAACACAGCAAGAGGAGGGGAAAGGGGGACAAGGCGGGTCAGACAGGAGAAAAGACTTGAATAGACAAGGAGTCACAATGTGATCTGTCATATTTTAAAGATGACTTCTTAAAGTATCCTCTAAGAGTTCAATAATTTGTAGTTTTATTTCTGCAGTTATTAAAATATAGAATCTAGGTCAAGTGTTGTTTTCAATATGTTAATACTGTTTCAAGTTAGCTTTCAAAATACTTAATTTCAAATCTACAAATGTACACTGTCTCTCAATGATTTTTTTGATAACCACTAGGTTTACTACATAGAAACAAAGGAGCAGTTAGTTCTAAAGAACTGAAGGAGACACATCTGAAACCGTACTCGCCCAAGATTTTACAGCTCATTTTCAAGTTCTCAGTACCCACGCTGACTGGGTACAGTCGGGTAGGTGCCCAGGAGTGCTCAAGTGATATAGTACCTTAGGATGTGACAAGAACTAAGGGCTCGGCCTCCTCCTCCTGAAACCCACCACCCTTCATTAACACATGAGTAATTACAGATGGAAAATTCCTAAAGAAGAAAGCAAGAGGGGCAGGGTTCCATAGTGACTTTGACCTTCTAACCCAAACAGTATTTAACAAAGGGAATCATGATAACTAAGCAGACACTCTGGGAGGAAGGACATATTTAAGGTGACCTCCAGTCAAGCACTTCCTCATGTCATAAAGAAATACATGGCTGTCATGGTGTCAAGAGGCTACAGCAGGAGGATTGCTGCAATGGAGGGCCAGTCTGGGCAACACAGTGAGTACCAGCCAGCCTTGTCTACAGAGCAAGACCCCTTCAAACAAACCAACAAACTGGAGGGTGATGGTGGATGTTTGTAATCCCAGTACTTGGGAAGCTGGGACAGGAAGATTATTGTACATCTGAGGCCAGCATGAGCCAGAGTAAGACCTTGCCTTTAAAAACAAGAATAAGACGACATAGACAAAGTAAACAAAGTCCACCTGCGGAAGCAGGAGGAAGAATTTTCTTCCTGATTTTGATATTGAGCCAAAAGTCAAGACAAGTGACAAGACTTGACATGGTCCCTTCTAGCCCTGAGACAAATCTTCTATTTTAACCCCTAAAGTTATAACACTTAACTCAGTTTGCTGGGATAAGGGGAAGGAATGGCAGCAAAGAATCCATTCTGTGGATACGTTTTCTGTTTTGTAAGGGCTATCTTGCTATGTAGCCTTGATACTTCTCTCCAGATTATAATCACTATGCACTGGGTGGATGAGAGGTAATGTTGCATCATTTCTGATCTTTGACCCTTAGTGAATGCTTTGAATTCCTTTACTACAGACCTGTTCTATACTTCAACCAAATAAAGCAGGGACTTGCTTGCTATTCCCTACAGATGCTTGGGTGCCTCTCTGTACACATATTGTAAATTGTTTATGGTAGAAATTACATATATTTGGCCTGCATCATTTCAATAGGTACTAAGTGCTCGTTACTCACCGGATTCATCAAAACAAATACCCACTTGTTTCTGTGTGTGTAAGATTGAAGTATCAATGATCTGTTGCTACTATAATTCACCAGAATATTCCAAAATGAGGAAGGTACCATGGGAAATACATCTCACAAAATGAATATAACACTGTCAATTATTTTAGCACTCCAACAGAAAACAGACCACAAAAGTCAGAATAGGAATAATAAGGCAGCATCCACTTTAAGTGGCCTCTGAAAGATTTTCATTTTACAGGGCTGCTGCTACTTCCGTCTCAAGTAAGCCTTTTAAACATTTCCAGCACTCTGGGAGACAAAGGCAGGTGGGTCTTTGAGTTTGAGATCAGCCTGGTCTACAGAGTTCCAGGACAATCAGGGCTAATAATGAGCCCTGCTTAAATTATTAAGCAATTTCTTTTTTTACATCTATGCTTTAAAAAAAAATTTTAAAATGGCATAATTTTTAAGAGACAGTGATTAGTTTAGACATTATCAACTCATGAATGTTAAACACTCAACAAGTAAGAAATACAAATTCTGTACATTCTATGGCACTAAAAAAAATTTCCCTTAAAAGCTATTTGGTTTTCTGGCAATGGATACCACTATAGATAAACTGCATCACAAAAAATTCCCAAGGCACTACCAAAATCCTTTGATAAATTTATACTTCTTCATATTTAACTCATAATTTTAAAGTCTCCAGCTTCTAGAAATCAAATATAGTTTGTTACACTTCAGACATTAGAAAACTACTAGGCTCAAGGCTGTAATAAAGTACAGCGGTTAATTCTGACGTCAACTTAATTGGATTAAGAAGTGTCTAGGGCTGGGCAGTGGTGGCACATGCCTTTAATCCCAACACTCAGGAGGTAGAGGCAGGTGGATCTCTGTGAGTTCGAGGCCAGCCTGGTCTACAGAGTGAGTTCCAGGAAAGGCACCAAAACTACACAGAGAAACCCTGTCTTGAGAAACAAAAACAAAAAAAGTGTCTAAGGCATCAGGGAAGCACAGGTTTGTGTCTGTTTCTGGAGAATGAGCTGAGAAGAGCTGGCCTGAACGTGGCAACAGCAGCCCTGGCTGGGGTCTGGAGCAGAAAAGAAGAACAAGCTGGGAGCCTCTCCTGCGGCCCTCGCTTCCCTACATGACAGACTGTGTCCTCTAACGCACAGACAAAATAAATGCTTCCTCT
Organism: Onychomys torridus; assembly: GCF_903995425.1. Taxonomy (NCBI): domain Eukaryota; kingdom Metazoa; phylum Chordata; class Mammalia; order Rodentia; family Cricetidae; genus Onychomys; species Onychomys torridus. The sequence continues at coordinate 122,979,736 of NC_050444.1, read as the reverse complement.
TGAGCTGCCGCTGTTGAGTTACGACAATAGAAAGGACTAAGGAACTGTGGCTGCTTTCTTTATCCTTGTGTTTACTCTCAACACCTACCTCAGTGCTTGGCACACACACAAAGTTCTTGACAAAAACTAGCTAATCTCAATGGCTGCTCAGTATAATGTGTGAGGTTACTAATAAAATTTAATCTAAACAATTATTTAGATTTTTTTCAGTTTTTATTCAGCGTTTTGATTCAGAGAACTTCTGTTTAATAAAAACAACTAATAGCTGTTCTGCTCTTTTAAAAACATACAATTTCTGCATGTAAAAGAAAGAATCAGGTGAATGGAATCCTTAAAAACTGCAGATAGACAGGACCTGACCAATGACCTAACAATTCTATCGCGGCTAGGGGACACAGGAACACAGAAACACCATTAACTGTGCCAGCAAGTGTGTCTACCTGTATTCCTCTGTACTCTATCCCTTTACCTAAAAACAAAGCCTCCTAATAGCTGTTTCAAAATACAGTCACGAACCTTCCAAAGGCTGGCAGGTAGACAAGACAGAGATCAATCAGAACACACAGCGTTAGGAGAACAAACTGCTGTGAGATAGTGGGAGGATGCAGAGTGAGGAGCACAGAAAAGAAGCAGGCAAGGCAGGGAGAGAAACTAAAAATGCTGCTCACACTAGACTCAACCTGGATAAACACTGAGGAATCGGAGTTTTCTTATAGTTAGGAATAACAACAGATAAAGATAGCTAGATAACCAAATATGAATCCTAGTTTTTATAAAATAGTTCCTGTGATGGCTAATCTTGCTTATCAACTTGACTGGATCTGCAATCAACTCAAAGGAAAGCTGCTGGGCACACCTATGTGGTATTATCTTATGATCTGAAGGGGAAGACCTATCCTAAACATGGCGGCACCTTTTGGTGGCAGCAGACACAGGAGCACAGGAAGAAGGAAACGGCTTTGTGCACGCTTGCTCTCACCCCTGGTGAGTTCATCTACCCTACTGCTGTGATGGCATCCTCCCGGCAATCAGGCCAGCGTCCTGGGGCTTCCAACACACACTGAAGACCAAGAGCACTCTAGGACACGCCCAGCCGGCCGCGCCAGACTGGACTGTATGTCTTCCAGCATTACAGATTCTCAGCCTCTCCGGGTGAGACAGCCACTGCTGGTCTACACAGGCAATACTGTGTAAGCCAGTCCAATAAATTCAATATATAATTCTCATTCTCCAGCTCAATTATGAGAGGGGAAACAATAGACTTCCTTTTATACTTCAGTTAGGAAAAGAACAAGTATGTCTTTTGTACTTAATTTTCCTCAGATCATTCTTCGAGTAATTCTAGAGTCTATTTCTAAGAACTGTTAAATGCTTTAGACTTTTAACTACTTGCATTTAATGGGCAGACAGCAGTTTGGTTGTCTGTATTTTAATGTTTATTTTATATTAATACAACTTATAGGCCATGAGAAACTCATCAAAGAAAACTATTGTGGAACATTAGTTTAAGATTGTTACATTCGTTTATGCTGTGGAGTATCTGTCTGAAGATTCAAAGATATGTTGCATTCTTTCATGTTGCATTTGTTTAACTCTGTGAAGCTGTGTTACTTTGCCTGTCTAAGACACTTGGTCTAATAAAAACATGAATGGCCAATAGCTAGGCAGGAGAGAGAAGAAACAGGCGGGGCTGGCGGGTAGAAAGAATAAACAGAAGTCTAAGAGGGAGAAAAAGAGGAGAGGAGGATGCCAGGGGCCAGCCACCCAGCCACACAGCCAATCATGGAGTAAGAAGGAAAGAAAGATATACAGAGTAAAGAAAGGTAAAAAAACCCAGAGGCAAAATGTAGTTAAAGAGAAACAGGATAATTTAAGTTAGAAAAGCTGGCTACCTTAGCCAGCTAAGGCCAGGCATTCATAAGTGTAGGGCCTGAGAAAGACAGGGGGAAAAAAAAGAAAGAGAAAAAAGATACAGCTCCTTTAAGAAACTCTGCCATTGAGCAGAACACTTAAACAGCCTTTCACACTAATTAGAAACAAAAAACTAAATAAAAAATGCCTGCCACAGTGCAGGGCACTGGCATTCCAATGTTGGGGGGATTGAATGCAGTTCTTGGTCACCTGCCTCTGTCAGCGCCTGCAAGCTTTAGGCTTGGTTCTCAAAGACCCAAGAAGTGGGTCGAGCCAGCTGCCAGAGCTGCGGTGGAGGGCTTAGTTTATAGGTTCATGTGGTAAAAAAAGACTAGAGAGGTCCAGATTTTGGGGGGGGGGTGTCTCTAAACAGGTTCCACTGTGTTTAAAAATGTGCATAGGCTCAAGAAAGAAAAAAGAAATGATACAGTCACAGAAAGAAATAGTTTAAAAATAATAAAGTCTTTAAAGAGAGAAGACATGCACGTGTGCATGTAAAGAACAGCACAAAGAGACAGGAAATAAATAGGAAGTCTGGATCCTGTCTATTGCTGTATTAACCTTGAACTTTCTGAATGCTGATGAGCAAATGACAACTGCTGACAGGCATGGCACTGTGAACTGGACTGCTAAACTGAACCAACCTAGATACTTTAAAAAAGAAGTTTAAACAAATATGTTACTTTAGGGAAGAGGTTTTGCTTTTGTTTTCACAGTAATCCAGAGGCTGTGGATTGGTTCCAGGTTAGTCTGGGTCAGGTTTGATCAGGGGAGACCTCCTGAATCTTGACAGGTCATATATATCAACAAAGGTTACAGCTGGTCTTCCTAGGACTTGGCCATTATCTAAAATTTCTTAGGGACTCCTAAAGATGCTTTCACCCAAAGATAACAGGAAGTAGTCTAAAGAAGACAATGTCCACATTCCCAAGAGATAAGGTGGGTGGTTGTTGGTTATTTGGTGGTTTATGATGTTTGTTATCATTTAGGGGAATATAGGAATATAAGATAAAAAGACAACTATTAATCTCAGATAATTTGCAATGGCTTGGATTTTGGTATATTGATACAAATTTAAAGTTATTTTGTTATACTGCATATATGTTTCTACTCGTTTGGGGTATCATGCTTATGTAGCTAATTTAAAATTTTAATGTATAATTAAGAAATGAGGTTAGTAGTTAATCTATAATAATCAAACATTAGGTATGTTTTCAAGGTTAAATAGGTATATTTTAGACAGAAGATTTTCAAACACTTCAAAGACCTATAGAATGAATATGGCATTTAAGATGTTTAATAACCTAAGGTTTTTTCATGACAGTGAGCCACATCTGCTCTTGGCAGCACCAAATTTACTTCATAAAAGCATGATGGGCATCAAAGAAACTACATATGGAGTTTGCTTTCAATGTGGTAAGGCTAGCCATTTGGGCAAGAAACTGCTTCTGCCTTGACTCCTGACAGTATGCTGTGCAGACTGCACAAGTGGGACATGGGGAAAAGACTGTGGAATTTTGACAAGACAAGGCAAAGCAGCCCTTCCAGATTCCTGCTTCCGGAAGAGTCTGCCAGATATTCTATGGGAAGTAGAGGAAAGTGACTGATGAACTTGGCCAATACAAGGTTGGACAGTCATTCAAATTTCCTGCTTACTGAAAAGTCTGCCAGATATTCTAGTAGGTTGAGATATGGATGCCTCAACATTACGGAAGAACTTTGGGTGACTGTCCAGGCAGCCAGATGTCTCCATTGTTAGGTAGCATTACATCCTTTTGGGGTCTCTGATAGAGTTAAGGACTAAATAGTTGAGTTATAATTTTCCTTAGTTATGATAAAAAGTAAATTAGATGTTAAACTTTGGAATCACTAAGATGTATTTTCTCTGAATTTGCTAAATACAAATGGACTGAATACTGTAAATGTAATTACTTGGTAACTGTTTTGTCATATATAGTCTTACTATGTTAAAGTTAAAACCTTTCATTTTTATTTAAACAAAAAGGGGGAAATGTTGTGGAATATTAGTTTAAGATATGTTACATTCACTTATGCTGTGGAGTATTTGTTTAATGATGCATAGATGTGTTGCATTCTTTTATGATGCATTTGTTTAATTCTGTAAAACTGTGTTACTCTGCCTGTTTAAACCACCTAATTGGTCTAATAAAAAGCTGAACTGTTGATAGCTAGGCAAGAGAGAGAAATAGAGGGGCTGGCAGGCAGAAAGAATAAATAGGAGAAGAAATCTAGGGGATGATACAAGAGGAGGAAGGAATGAGAAAAGGAGAGGACACCAGGGGCCAGCCACCCAGACACACAGCCAGTCGTGGAGTAAGAAGGAAAGAAAGATATACAGAATAAAAAAGGTAAAAGCCCAGAGGCAAAATGTAGTTAAAAAGAAACAGGATAATTTAAGCTAGAAAAGCTGGCTAGAAACAAGCCAAGCTAAGGCTGGGCATTCATAAGTTTCTGTGTATTTATTTGGGAGTTGGGTGGCAGGCCCCCAAAGAGTAAAAAACAACCAACTACAGAAAATTTAATTCATAAAAATCAGCCTCGTCATCCCCAAATAACAATATAAATATTTTAATATTAGCTTATTTAAATAGTGTTTATATACTTGTATGCAAACACAATTGGTTCTATATAGTGATATTTTATTTGTATTGAAATGTGATTTTATTTGTATGTCAATAAAGTTGCCTTGAGGTCAGAGCAAGCCAGAGCAGAAACTGGGCGGTAGTGGTGCACGCCTTTAATCCCAGCACTTGGGAGGCAGAGCTAGGTAGATCTCTGTGTGTTCAAGGACACAGCCAGCATGGCAGACACATGCCTTTAATCTCAATACCAACCATAGAAGACCTGGAGGTCTGTACAAACAGGCAGTGACGAGGAGGTCATGTGGCTGGGTTTACAACCAATGAGAAAACAGAACAGAAAATCTATAAAAAAGATAGGACACAGAGCGGTAGCTCTCTTGCAGAGAGGAAGAACAGCAGAAGCGGGGAAGGGTAAGGTTTTCTGCTCTTGCTCTGACCTCGTGGTTTTTAACTCTGCAATTGGTTCTGTTTCTCAAATGGGTCAATAAATGAAAAAATAAAATAAAATAAAATAAAATAAAGCTAGATATGGTGGCACACACATATAATCTCAGCACTTGGGAGGTAAAACCAGGAGAATCAAGAGTTGCATAGCAAGTCTGAGGACTGCCTGAGTACCTAAGACCCTTTCTCAAAGGCATGGGGAATGGTGAGAAGAAAAAAAAACAGCTAGAAATTGTCCAAGATGTGTGTGTGTGTGTGTGTGTGTGTGTGTGTGTGTGTGTGTGTGTGAGAGAGGCCTCTTTTTTAGTCACTCTCCACTCCCCACTTACTTATGAAACGAAGAGTTCACCTATTCAGCGACACCAGTTGGCCAGTGGGCTCCAGGGATCTGCCTGTTTCTGCTTGCCAATATGGACTTAATATGATGTTCTGGGTAATTTTATGTCAACTTGAAACAAGCTAAAATTATCTAAAAGGATGGAACCTCAATTAAGAAGACAAATCCATAAGATCCTGCTGTAAGATGTTTTCTTAATTAGGAATTGATGTGGGAGGGCCCAGCCCTTTGTGGGTGGGGCCATTCCTGAGCTGGTGGTCCTAAGTTTTATAAGAATTGCTAGACTCTTTGAGCAAGATTATGAAGACCAACTCCAGAGCTCTGTGGAGAGCAGAATTGGGGACCAGCTCTCAGTTGTGGCCAGAGGGGCACACAGGGCTTACTTTGGCCACAGAAAACAATGAAGGCTTCCCACAGTGGGGGTGTTGGAGCTCAAGAGAAGTTTTTTAGAGCATTTGTGAGATCTCACACTCTTTAATAATACAACAGACTCCCTATTTGCCATGGAATGGTTCTGAAGTACAGCCATTCAAATTCACAATGAGAAGGGTTCTTAGAGTCCCTTCCAGACACAAAGACCAAGAACCACGTCTACATCCACAGTCAACATTTCCAAGGCAACACCTGTATTAATTGGAGGACATTTCAAAGTAGTCTATGTGTTTTACGGGCTATCGGGTCTCTCTAAATGCAATCCTCTTGCTCTTACTGAAATGAATGTTCACTTTTCTAAATTTTAATTTCTAAAGCAAATTTTAATTACAGAAGGGCCCCAAATTACCAAGCTGATTCTAGCTACATGACCTTGGAAGGTCTCTTCCTGTAAAATGAGAGCATGGAAGTAAGATCATTAGAATGTAAACTCCATGTTCTGTTGGCCACTCCACCCCCTGCCACTGGGACAGGTCAGGCATGAAATGTTTACTGACAGTATCACTGCTGGCCCAAAATACATATATGTCAAATAAATATGTCCTTTTTTTAGCTTTCTTTTCCTCCACTATTTTTTATCCGTGTGCTAAGGATGGAATCCCAGGTTCCATATACACTAAACATATTCTACCAGAGTTGCGTTCCTGGCCTCACTTTTTTCCTTTTTAACTAATTCAATTTTAGTCTGGATTATCTCAAATTTTTTTTTAAAGAATCCTGAAAATAAGATATCTCATGCAGAAAGCAAAAATACATCTATCTTAAAATAAGGTACTCAGTTTTTAGAAATAGGAGCAAATTATAGATAGCTGGCAATCACCACTGTTTTTGACTCCAGTTCTGTCCCTCTGACCCATTACTGCATTCTGTTTCTTTTTCGTATGTAAGGGAAGCTTCTGGTCCTATTAACTGCCTCTGAAGACAACTTCCCCTTTGGGGCCTGAAAGGCCACATCTGTAGAACAAGAGGACTGAACTCATGATTAATTTCTAAAGTCTCTGCTTTCATTCTACCATTAATGTAGTCCCGATGCCTTGAGTCAGTGCTTACCACTCCTAGAATCAAAGAAGAGCCTCCCGATTCACCCTTCTCCAAACTCTCTCCTTGCCCCTGTTACCTCTACTGGACCAAACGAATCCACCCTAAAACTATTAGATGGACACGGTGAAAAGCTCCCCAGCTTTTGATGCCAGAGACCTGGCTTGGAATGTAGGTTCTGCTACTAACTAATCTCATACCTAAAATGGTGATGCAGCAACTATTTTACTGAGGGTTGGTAAAATGTAGAGAGTCCCTAACCCAGAGCCTGGCATACCTTTTAGAAGCCACAGTTCCCCACTACATATGTGGCAAGGGTGACGACTTTAACACCACACTTCTGGTACGGTATCAGAAGCTGGCCTGTACTCTCTGCCAGTACACCACACGAGCAGAGCAGCCTGAATCGCTAGCCCTCTGGAACTCTCACAAGTAAGTGGTACAGCCTCCCACAGCCCCAAATCACACAGCAGGGGGAATGAGGGCAAGACCTTCTTTCAAAAGATAGATTCTCGGGATTTTACCTGAAAGCAAACTTCTCAAGTCTGCTGTTCACTTCAAAGAAGCCACTTGAGACTCTTCCAACTTAAATGTACAGGAAGTAAGCTAATCTTAATGTGCCACAAGTATTCTAACTTATTCTGATTTTCACTCATCGGAGATTAAAAGCAGGAACAGAAAATAAAATTTCTCACATAACGAAAACACACTGAGCTTTGTAGACTCATACAAACACGTTCAGGAAAAGTGATAGTTGGCCTCTTGATTTCAAAATAGGTCAAAACTGGGGAGGACAAGGGAGGAGTGAGAGGACTGGCAGTTAAGTGACTTCAGGACAGTGGCACGCACACACCTTTAATCCCACCACCGGGGAGGCAGAGGCCAGCCTCCTCTGCAAATTAATCATAAGCACTACAGCTTCTGGGTGGTTTTTCTAATTCTGCCAAACCTGTCATCCTCTCCCATATTCCTTGCTCACACTGTAAACCAAAGTACTAGAAGGCCTAGTTTTCACTATTTACGATCCGGGGTGGCTGATCACTTGAGTCCCTCTCTTCTCTAAGCTCTTCAGTCCTGTTCCTTCTCCTCTCGGGCCCCTCCCACCCCACACCACCCCCCCACACCACCCCCCCCCCCACACGCACAGGCTCACCTCCCTAGGGCTACATCCCTTCCTCAGTCTAATTGCCCCTCACCTGTGACCAGACCATACTTACCTATTGTGGGTCCCATTCCTGACCTCATCACTGTCTGGTCCTTCCTTTGCTCCTATTCTGCCCAGGTTTCTCACTCACTGGTTTCTCAATCCACTACCTGTCATGAGACCTGACCTTAGTGAAGCCCAGCCCTCCAACCCAGACCTCGTTAACAGACAAACCCCGCTCCTCCTCCTTGTACGCATTCCCACCATCCCTGGTCCTGTCTAGGCCCTGCTCATTTTGGACCCTATCCTCTTTCTGACGGTTGGCTTAAAAACCCAAACCCTATTTCTAACCCCCAACAGTCCTCCTGTGTGACCCCGCAAAGGTCTCTACGCTGGCTGGCCTATCGAACTATTTCTGACTCTGAACCTGGTACTTATCCCAATCCTTCACTGCAATCAAGTGCCACAAATACCCACCCACTAAGACCCCAGTTTGGACACCTGATAGCCATGTCCTTCCTATCTCCCCAGCCTGGCCAAAGTGGAAGTGTGGACCCTCCTCCGCATGCCTCCAGGGACCCCTACCCCCTACTCAGCAGGTAGCCCAGGAGACCCCTCCACAGTCCAGGTCCGTATACCTAACTCCAGGCGGGCAGACTCCTCCCCCCAAAACCCTTCTCCCCATCTGACCCCGGTCGAATGACCCCGATCTCTGCACCCCCAGTTTCATTACAGCCCCCTCCCAAGAGTCCCGCTGGGAGCCGGGCGGGCTGTGTTCCTGGCCCACGGGACTCGAGTGCAGCCGCCTCTCTCTCCCGCGAGGTCAGGGCAGCCACACTCACCTCCGCGTCCACCACCTCGTGGTAGGCTGGCGGGGGATCGAAGCCGCCGCCACCTCCGGTGCTCCCGCCGCGGGAAGGCCCGCCGCCGTCCCCGCCGCCGTCGCCCCGTGGGCCGCCGCCCGGTCCCGGGCTGGGCCCCCCGCTATCCATGGGCTCGTAGCCGCCGTAGTCCAGGCCGGGCCGCTCGTTGGTGAGCAGCGCCACGGCCTCGTTGATGTCGTTCTTGGCCAGGCGCAGGGCCTTGCGGATGGTGGCCGGGTCCGAGAAGCCCATGCACAGCAGCGTGGTCATGTGCTGCTCCTCCTCCGATTCCATGGCTCCGGCCTCAGAGCCGCGCCGGCCGGCGGGCGGCGAAGCTGCGGCTCCCGGGCCTGGCGGGCCGCGCCGCGCCGCGCTGCCTCGGCGCCGGCCCCGCACCCGGGCGGCGGGCCCCTGCGCTCCTGTCCCGCGCGCTCCGCGGCCGCGGGGCCAGGGTGGGGCGCGCGCGTGGGCGCCGCGAGCCGAGCCGGAGCGGTGAGGTGCTCAGGCGCGGCCGGCCGGCCCAGCCCTGCGCGCCGCCATGTTGGCCTGCTCCTCCTCCTCCTCCTCGCGGGGCCGCGCCTCCGCTCCCGGAAGCAGCACTAGCGGCGTTCGGCGGGCCGTCCTCCGGGCGCGGGCTGCGCGGAACGGTGTGTGCGGTGTGTGTGTGTGTGCTTCTCCGCGTCGAGGGCCAGGGAGGGGCGCGCGCGGAGCGCGGCTGAAGTGAGAGGCCGCGGCGCGCCGAGCCAGCCAGCGAGCGCAAGAGTCCTCCTCCGCCGCTGCCGCCGCCGCCCGCCCCTTCCCCGGCAACAGGTTCCCTCTGGGACGGGAGGGGCGGGCGTGAAACGGCTCGCTGGCGGCGGCGCTGAGGTCCCCGGCCGCCCGGGCCTCGGTGGCCCGACGCCACTCGTGCCCCATAGCGGGCGACGCCTCCAGCCGCCCCCGGAACCCTTGCTCGGTTCTCCTCGAGTGTTCTGCGGTCCGAGGAACGCGACCCCGCGCGCCGCCGAAGCCCCGCTCGCCGCCCACGGACCCCGGGGCCCGGATCCGCACGGCGTGCGGATCCCCTGCACACCGTGGGCCTCCGACCCCGCAGCCTTCTCTGGAGACCCTCAGACCTTAAACTCCCTCTGCTGACTGAGTCTTCAGAATGGCACTGACCACCTGTCCCACCAAAGCTGGCTAAACTTTATCAGAGTTTTCGGCTGAAATGCATGGGAAATCTAATATATGAGTGTGTGTGTGTGTGTGTGTGTGTGTGTGTGTGTGTGTGTATACATACATATATATGTATGTATACACACATATATACATACATACACATATATATTTTTTATTTGTTTGCTTGTTTGTTTATTTGTTTGTTTATTTGTTTATTTATATTTCCCCCAACCCGAAATAGAAACCTCGGTGCTCTGTATGAAAACATCTGAAAAGTCGAACTGCATAGCTGTCATCCACAGACACATGGAAACATTCTAGGCGTCTGTCCCATCCTGATTCTGACCACCAACCTGCCTTGCTACCGAAGAAGTCTTGGGCTCAGGCGCCTGTCTGTGTTTGGGGCTCCCCCCTGTTTCTGTCTTCCAGCTTCTGGCTAGCTCTTTGCCTATTTCCACGTCAGCACTGGCATTACAGGGTCATTTTTGCTAGTTCCCACTGCCCGTTTACCCTCTTCAGTTTCGTTCGCCGACTGGGATCCTCCTACTGGTTTATTCTTGAACCCAAAGTCCACTAACCTTTCTTCCTCACACTGTTAGACCGTTTCTGATGGGTTAACAGTCAGACCTCCACATACCCCCAAATCTGAACTTATTGACAGTACTCAGAACTTTCCTGTGCATTCTCTCTGCCAATATCTTTTCCTTCAGACCTTGATGGCTTCTTGCCTAATAACTTGACACTTAGTTTACAAACACAGGCGATTTGATTTACTGGGTGAATTACCATTATTTATATGTAAATAAATGTACTGTTTCTGTTTTTCTTCTTAAAGGCTAAGTATTGGATTTGGTCACAAAGTGGACACCTACATAAGGTTTTATAACAAGTTCGGAGTTGGGGGCAGGGTCAATGAAGTTTTAAGTATACATAGTAGATAAAGGACAAAAGTAGTGAGGCTGGAGAGACGGCGCTGTGGTCAAGAGCCCTGGCAGCTCAAGAGCACTGGCTGTTCTTTCAGAAGACCTGGGTTCAATTCCCAGCGCACACATGGCAGTTCACAACTGTCTGAAACTCTAGTTCCAGGGGAATCTGACATCCTCGTGCAGGCCACATACATACATGCAGGCCAAACACCACACCAATGCACATTTAAAAAAAGAACAAAAGTACTTTGAGGTAAACAACCTGTCAATAGCTACCATAAGTCAGGATACCTGTAATCCCAGCTGAGCCAGGTGGATCTCAGCTCAAAAGTATCCTGAGCTGCAAAGCAAAACCTTGTCACAAAACAACCAAGTGTACCGTTACCATTTCCCAAGTCAGGTGCTGTTGTTGCTGGTGATGCCGCCACGGGGCACAAAAAGACTATTTGGTGAAGGAAGGCTAAGTGAAAGCCTTCTATTTCACCCTGTGTTTGCAGAGTTAAGCCAGCAGCTGAATTACTAAATGAATGGATGAGCGGAGAAAGTAACAACAGCGACATGTTTGCCGGAGAGATTGGAGCTAGAACTGAAGAGGTAATGGGACAGAGCCGGCCCATTCAGATGGCACATGAAAAGACTCGTCAACAGTGGCAGGTTTACAGAACATGACAGAGGAAACTGCTTAGCTGAGAGGAGGAAGCAGAGAAAAACAAAGTCTGTGATGAAAACTGCAAAGGAGCCTCAAAAGCCTACAAAAAAAACCAAGCAGGGCCATTTTTGAATCAGATCCTGGAGTGACTAAAAAGCCAGAGTGTCATTTGAGGATGCAAGAGTAACACTGAGCTTTTTTTGCATTTTTTTTTTTTTAAAGCAAATCTTGTTGAGTATGCCGGGTGTGGTAGCTCATGCCTGTCATCCCAGCGTGCAGGCTGAAACGGGGGTCAAGAGTTCAAGATCACCCTCAGTTACATAGTGAGTTTGAAGCCATTCTGGGCTACAGGAGACTTAGTCCTAAAATACATACATACATACATACATACATACATATATACATACATACATACATACATACATATCCTGTTAAATTGGGGGAGTATAGGTGGGTCCCATGTGGTATGGATATTCATGTTTTCATTTAAATTTTTCTTTTAGTTGCAGAAAAATCCAGAAAGGTTAAAAAAAAAAAACTTTAAAGATATCTGGATTACACTCATTTTACAGAGATCCTTAGAAACCTAAAGAAAAAGAAAAGCTAGAACTAGAAGTGAGGTATGATGGACAACCTTGAAGACAGGGCATGAAGGACTCTACTAGTCATTTTACTCAGTGTCTATTCTGAGATGAGGATGGACATTTGTGAGCAAATGCACAGCTTCTGTCCTTTTGAACTTATTGCTTATTAAGGGAGATAGTCGTAAATAAACTCTGATAGACGTTTCGATAGAATTTCATGGGGCAATGGGCAGAGAGAAGTTACCAAGACCAGGGCATCTAGAAAGGAAGTGGCATTTTAACTAGAGTGTGAAAGAAAGGAGGATGAGAAGAGAAAGTTCCAAGGGATAGAAATAGTATGTGCAAATACCCCGAGGTGGGTGAGAATAAATCGATTTAGAGGAATTGAAAGCCAGGGGACTATGGTTGAAGTACAGAGTTCTAGAGGCATGCGGAGAAAGGAAGCTACAAAAATACACAGACACCGGATCCTAGAAGGTCATATGAACTGTGGTGAGGCGTTTGAATTTCATCCTGACAGAATAGGAACCCATTAAAACACGTATGCAGAGAAGAGAAATGCTGCCCTTGCTTTTAGGAAGGTCAACCTAGGGTAGCCACTTGAAATTGAGTTGGATTTTGTTCTCTCACCTAATACACAACTTTTGATTTTGTTCCTGCCTCAATGCTGGGGGTCAAAGCCAGGCCCTTGCACACACCAAGTGCTCTGTGGCAGAGCTCTAGCTGTCTCTTCTGCTCTCTTTCTTTGTAGGACTTTTACCTTGGTGGATCAAAATGTACCTTTCTTTATGTCTATCTTCAGTGAAGTTGTAGAGCTTCTTCACTTTGTGACTTGAGATCTCAGAAAATTGCTGTTTGTTATTATTGTATGAAGACATAGTCTCATTGTGTAGCCTAGGATAATCTCAAACGTGTGAGCCTGCAGCCTCAGTCTCCTGAGTGTTAGCATTGAAATGCACCACCAACACAACTGTTATTTCTTCACATATTCCTGTTTCATCACCACACACACACACACACACACACACACACACACACACTCAAAGACTTCAATTATATACACATTCTATCCTTCTTTGCTATCTATTCTGTTGTCATTCTATGCCTCAGTCTAGATACTTCCTTTGATTCTCTGTTCTAGTTCACAGATTTTCTCTTCAGCTGTATCTTTTCTGTTAAACTGGTTACTGAGTTCTTATTTTAGTTACTGAATATGTAAGCCCTTTGTTTGTTTGTTGATACAGGGCTTCTTTATGCAGACCTGAATGACGTGGAACTTGCTATGTAGACCAGGCTGGCCTGGAACTCACAGAGATCCTCCTGCCTCTCCCTCCCAAGTGCTGGGTTTAAAGGTGTGCAATTCCTAAGTTCTTCAGTTTTACTTCAGTTCTTTTTTATGGCTTCTGTATCTATGCTGAAACTATCTTGATATTTAATTCCTTGGAATATTGGTCACAGCTATTTTATATACTCTGTCTGATGATATCTATAGCTGGATCTCCTTTGGGTCTCTTTCTATTGTCTGATTTTCCTCTTGTCATTTCTTGTGTGTTTGTAAAAGCATAGTGGAGTTTTTATTTTAAAAGTGGGCCTTGCATCTTACAAAACTACAGAGATGCTTTTGTGTGTTTATGCTATTCTGATTTAAGATTCTGTGGTCCTGGTTAGCTGGGGCTGAAGGATCAACTGGGATTAACAAGATATCAGAACTACTAAAGCAAAACCTTTGCTTTGCTGGGATACTTGATGCTGGTCAGCTAGAGCTGAGAATTTAGTGATGATTAAGAGAAGACCAGCATTGTTGAGGTGAAACCTTCTGGGATGTGTTTCCTAAGAGTCAGCACACAGAATCTGTGTTCCAGAGGTGGCCAAGGTTGTATCTCGTGCTGGCAGCCAAACTTGGTAATGTGTAAGAGTCACCCAGGTTGAACTGGTTTTGAAGGCATGAAAGGGTCATGGAGAGCAGCTGAGGCTTGGCACTGTGAGAGGCCATTAGTGAAGGCACAGTCTCAGTAGCAGTTGAAGACCCATGAATAAAGAGGTCATAAAGAGAAGCTAAGGTTTGGCACCTTGAAGAGAGCCTATGAGAGGCTAATGGTGAAAGTGCAGCCCGGTTGCAGCAGATTTACCCAGCTGGTTTTTGGTCGGAATTTCCTCACTATGTTCTCTCTCTTCCCCTTTAGAATAGTAATGTATATCCTGTGCCATTATATATTGGAAGAATGAGCTGCTTTTTTATTTTGATCTTATAGGGAATTATAGTTAAGAGATTGCCATGAGTCTCAGAAGAGACTTTGGACTTCTATAAACTATGGTGACTTTTAAAATTGGACTAAATGAATTTTGCATTATGATATGGCTACAAGCCTATGGGGGCCAGAGAGTGGAATGTGGTGGTTTGAATAGGAATGTCCTCTCATAGGCTGACAGAGAGTGTCACTATTAGGAGGTGTGGCCTTATTAATGGAAATGTGTCACAGTCTCTTCCTGCTATCTGTGGATCCAGATGTAGAACTCTCAGCTCCTTCTCCAGCACCATGTCTGCCTGTGTACTGCAATACTTCCTGCCATGCTGATAATGGACTAGACTTCTGAACTATAAGCCAGCCCCAATTAAATGTTTTCTTTGTAAGAGTTATTGTGGTCATGGTGTCTCTTCAAGCAATACAACCCTAACTAAGACAGCAGGTAATTGGAAGTAGAGGTGATTTAAAAAGATTTATGTTTATTATTATTTTTAATTATGTCTATGTATGTGAGTGAGTGGGTAGAAAATGTACACGTGAGTTCAGGTGCCCCTGGACACCAGAGGCATCAAATCCTCCCAAAGCCAACCTGATATGGGTGCTGGGAACTAAGTTTAGATCTACTGAAGTAACAGCCCATGCTTTTAACTGCTGAGCCCAGTGATAATATTTTTTTAAATATGTGCCTATTTTTATTTCTCCTAAAGTTTGTTTGTTTTTTGTTTTTGTTTTTGTTTTGATTCTCAATTGTTTTAATTGTTTACCACTGTATCTCAAAACACTTCAATATTTGTGGTTTAAAACATTGATTTGTTGGTTTTTTTTCCTTCTAATTCTTTGGGTTGGTGGAACAGTTTTTTGCCCCAGTTGGATTGTACCCACATGCATACACATAATTTAAAATAATAATAAACATAAATCTTTTTTTAAAAAAACACATCTACTTCCAATTACCAGCCAGAGGTAAAGTAAGCACAAAAATCAGCCCTGTAGTTTTTAAGACAGAATGTATGATTTTAAAATAAATAAGAACTTCACCGTGCTCACAAAAATACAGGAAGCGAGAAGAGGAAGATCAGACAACAGGAACACTTTTGGTGTTGGCTGGGGCCACCCTTAAAGACCCATTCAGCGGGGAGCCTGGCTGGGAATTTTCATGCCTTCCACATGATCTCTCCCTCAACATAGTATCCCATCTTGCAGGCATATTATGGTATATCCCTCCCCCTTGGAATAACCTTAACTTAGTCTGAAGGCTGGATCCTAAAATGCAACCCCAATCAGCAAGAGCATATGAAATCTCTCTGTTTTAAAGAGATTTGTTTTGTATTATTCTTATTTGTGTGTGTCTGTGTGAATGAATGCCACATTAGTGTGGGTGCCAGTGGAGGCCAAAAGAGGGTGTCAGGCCTCTAAGAGCAGGAGCACAGGGTTATGATTATGAGCTGGTTATGAACTGGGTTGGATGCTAAAACTCATACTTGGGTGCTCTGGAAGAACACTAAGCATGCTTACCCATTGAACTATTGCTCTAGCCCTTTGAATCTCTCTTTAGGTGAACTTTACTGATGTACTGTTGATTAAAAAAAAAATCACATGGCCACATCCAGAGCCACTGTGAAGAGGACTTTCCAAAGGTGTAAATACTAGAAGACCTGGTTCATTGGGAGAGGGTAGACGGGACACACCACCAATATAATATATCCAATGAAATTTTAGGTGTCCTCTTTAGTGGCCTTTGATCTCCAATTTGTCATCATGGCCCATTAAGACCATTCAGTGTTCTCTGAGTTGCATATTGAGAGTCAACAAATATATCAAAGCTGTGTCACAGGTTCGTCTCCATGTGCCTTCTTTCTCTCTGGGGTTTGACCCTTCAAGTTCTCCCTGACTTGGAAAGTTGGCAGGTTCTTCAAACACAGTCTTGCATTCTGCCCAGGTTTCTAGCTGTCCTCCACAGATGGCATTAGCTTCATGAGCAGGTCTGCCACTGCTGAAAGCAGAAATTCCATAGCGGAGAGAAGATGGCAAAGAGAACTTCAGAATAGAGGCTAAAAACAACAGAACAGGCTGCTGAGATGACAAGCGAGCAAAGGTGATTGCTACCCATGCTGATGACCTGAGTTTGATCCCCAGAACCCACGTGGTGGAGGGAGAGAGCAGATGTCCTCAGGTTATCCTCTGGTCTTCACACATGATGCCAGGGCATGTGTGTACCCACACATATAGACACGTATGAAGTAAATGAGAATTTTTTTCAGTAGAAGTGGTGGAGGGGGCACACTAGGGTAGGCCCCTGCCAGAGTAGACTTTTCCAGACTAGCAGGGAGCTCCTGTGGGAGGAAGAGTCACTTCTGGTGCCACAGTGTCCAAGAAATAGAGAGAGTTCACAGAAAGATGCCCGTCTGAGCTCTGGGACCTCTGATTTCCCTCAAGTTCCCCAGTCTCTAGCAAGACAGGGAGCAACAGAACCACCATCTCTTGGAGAACCCCAGCCTGTGCAGCTTTAGACTGTGAGCCTTTCAGTGTTAACCAAGGACCAGAGGGCCATTCTGTAATGCTCCTGCAGAAGTCCCCTATAATCAGAATAAATACTATGTCGTTAGGAAAGGGAACCCAGATTATGACTCTAATCCAGTGTTGTGGTACTTTGGAAAATAGTTTTTGTAGCTGGAGTTTTTCTGTTCCTGCCTGGCTCACAGTCAGGACAAATCTCTCTCACCTGCCAGTCCCACAGCCGCTCAGACCCAACCAAGTAAACACACAGAAACTTATATTGCTTACAAACTGTATGGCCGTGGCAGGCTTCTTGTTATCTACTTCTTCAATATTAAATTAACCCATTTCTATTAATCTATACTTTGCCACATGGCTCATGGCTTACCAGTACCTTACATCTCACTTGTCATGGCAGCAGCTGGCAGTGTCTCTCCGCCTCAGCCTTCCACTTCCCAGAATTCTCTTCTCTGCTTGTCCCGCCTATACTTCCTGCCTCTCTACTGGCCAATCAGCATTTTATTTACACAAAGCAATATCCACAGCAAGTTTTCAGAAGAATTTTATTTTAAAAATGTTTTATTAACTGAAAAGACACCATGATGAAGGCAATTCTTATGAAAGAAAGCATTTAATTAGGAGCTGGCTTACAGTTTCAGAGGTTTAGTACATTATCATCATGGTAAGAAGCATGGCAGCATGCAGGCAGGTACTGGAGCAGTAGCTGCAAGCTATATCCTGATCTGTAGGCAGAGAGAGAGAGAGAGAGAGAGAGAGAGAGAGAGAGAGAATGAGAACCAGGCCTGACATGGGCTTTGGAAACCTCAAAGTCTACCCCCGGTGACACACTTCCTCCAATAAGTCATACCTCCTAATCCCTCTAATCCTTTCAAATAGTGTCACTCCTTGGTGACTAAGCATTCAAATATATGAACTATGGGGTCCATTTTTATTCAAACCATCACAAGAAAAAATGTGGAACAATACTAAATGTACTAGAGTTTAGTCAATTCAGATTCATGTCCATTATGCATGTTAGAAAGGATAAAACAACTAGAAAGTTGTTTTATTGTACATTGAATGCACAAATCTGGCATTGATTGGGGGAAGGGGCACAGTTACAGCTTTATTAAAAGTAACTCACACCGAGTGGCAGTGGCACACACCTTTAATCCCAGCACTCAGGAGGCAGAGCCAGGGAGATCTCTGTGAGTTTGAGGTCAGCCTGGTCTACAGAGTGAGATCCAGGACAGGCTCCAAAACTGCACAGAGAAACCTTGTCTCGAAAAACAAAAACAAAAACAAAAACAACAAAAAAAGAAAATGTAACTCACATGCCACACAACTCACTCATATAAAGCGTACAATTCCCTGGTTTTAAGCATATTTACAGATATATGCAACTATTACTGTCATTTAGAGCACTTTTGTTATTGCTTTTTCCTTTACTGACATCCTTGCATGTATATTTGGGACCATTTAAGATGGAGAACTATAAAGTGTTACTTTAACAAAAACGACTATAAAATAAATGCTCTTGCCAATGCTAAGTTCTAGTAGCCTGCATTTAAGTCTTTGGAATTGTAGGTAAGTCTATAATTTCAAAATAGCTTTTTAAAAGCAAAATTTGAACCAACTCTTCCAGGTGCCCTTTGATTAAGTCTATCTAGAACCAGGTTTAACAATGACCACAGACTAACAGTTTTCATGATGTTTGCGTTAACTTCTCCTCTACTTAATTTTTCTTCTTTTTATAAAACTTGGTTTCGAGGAACAAGAAGCTGTAAGTAGTGTTAGCTGGACAGAAAAAAAAAAAAAAATCATAGGCTAGAAAGCATTCGAGGCAATCTCCTCCGGGAATTAAAAGGAACACGTTCCAACTCTGTGCTCAGATTTGAAGTTAGTTTAATAGAAACATATTCCTAAATAATTTATCTTCAGTTCTAACGTTGAAATGAGAGAAAGTGGAGAGGGCAAGGTTGAGAGAAACCCCAGCAGAAAGCAGGCTCTCTTTCCTCATCTCCTCCTCCCCCAAATAACAATCAACCTACTTTCTGTCTTTACACATTCTTGCCTGATCTAATAAGACGTGGCCTTTTGTATCTGACTGCCTTTACTTTTCCCTTTCAAGTTTGGTCATGTTGTAGCATGTTTAGCACTTTACTATGTATGGCTGAATGCAACTGAATTGTATGTGGACATGCTAAATTTTATTTCTCCATTCATGGTGGATGTGACTGTTCATCCACCTTTGGGGGATTATAAATAGTACTTCAGCAAACACTCTATTTTTTGTGTGGAAAAATGTTTGCATTTCTCTTAGGTATGTACTTAGGAGTGGAACTGTTAATTCTGCTGAACTTTTTTAGGGATTGCCAAATTGCTTTCCAAAGGAGCCTCATCCTTCACAGCCCTTCCTTCTAGCGGTGTTTGGGGTTCTAATTTTTTTTTTTTTTAAGATTTATTTATTATGTATACAGTGTTCTGCCTGTATGTATGTCTGCAGGCCAGAAGAGGGCACCAGATCTCATTATAGATGGTTGTTAGCCACCATGTGGTTGCTGGGAATTGAACTCAGGACCTCTGGAAGAACAACCAGTGTTCTTAACCTCTGAGCCATCTCTCCAGCCCCCCCCCCTTTTTGGGGGGTGCATGTTTTCTACTTCCTGTTTCCTGACTTTAAGATTAGCGGCTGTCACGTGGTCTCACATTGTGGGTTTGATTTGCCTGCACTCTCTGATGACTGATGATGTCAAGTGTCTGTTCCTGCGCTTATTACCTGCTTCTCTGTCTCCTGGAGGAAAATAGTCCTCTTCAAGTCCTTTGCCCATTATTGAACTAGGTTGTTTGTCCTTTATATTCTAGAGCCAAATATCTTGTCAGATGTATGATAAGCATCTGATAATGAAATAATTATCTTTCATTCTGGGAACTGAGGAGAGGGCTCAGTGAGCAATGTGCTGGAGTTTGGCTCCCCACCACCCATGCAAACTGGGTGCCAGTGAGTGCCTATACATCCATTGCTGGAGTGGGGACCTGACCCAGGAGGATCCTGGGGGCTCTTTGACTGAAACAGGAAGCTCCAATTTCAATGAAAGACATTGTCTCAAAAAATCAAGATAGGGCTTGGGGATTTAGCTCAGTGGTAAAGCGCTTGCAAGGCCCTGGGTTCGATCCTCAGCTTAAAAATAAATAAATAAATAAATAATCAAGATAGACAACAATAAAGGTAGACATCTCAAATCAACCTCAAGCTTCCTCATGCCTATGCATGGGCAAATACACTACATACACATACACCACCAGTGCTAAACACATAAATTTTACCATATTAAAGTATATAATTAGATACGATCATATTGTTAAGTACAATCAGATGGTTAACCATGACTTCCATCCATCTCTAGAATCTTTTTTTAATCAAAGTGATAATACTTTTAGAGAACCAATTAATAAGTAGGAGAAAATATTCATTCATGATGGACATGAGTGGTGTGAGTTAAAGTGTGACTTCATTCTTCTGCATGTGGGAATCTAGTTGACTCTGCACACTGTTCAAAAGACTTCCCTCCCAACTGAATGGTCTTCACAGTGTTTTCCAGCATCAATTAAACATAGACACGTGGTTTATTTCTAGAATCTCAAAGCTACTCATGCTATGTATCTTTACCTTTATGTCTGTACTATACTGTCTCCATGACTCAGCACTAAGTACATAAACTAACAAATTCTTCAATCTAGTGTGAATCCTCCAATTTGTTCTTAACTGTAAAATTGTTTTGGCCATCTGGATCTCTTGGAATTATATATAAATTTTATAACCAACCTGTCAATTTCTACAAGTAAGTCATCTGTGGTTTCCACAAGATTGCTTGGAATCTATAGATAGATTAAGGGAGTTTTGGCACTTTAGTAACAATAACTCATTTGACCCATGAATATCAGACATAGTCCCATTTATTTATGTTTCCTTTAATCTATTATATTGTTTTCAGAGTTCAAGTCTTATATTTCTTTTGCTAAGTTAGTTCTCAAATATTTTACTTTCTTTGGTATTTTTGTAAATAAAATCATTTTCTAAATATTATTTTGAGTTATTATAAGTGAATAAAAATGCAGTAGAACTTTGCATATGGATGTTATAATCTGCAACCTTGCTAAACTTACTGATTAGTTCTAATGGTTCCCATAGTGCATTCTTTGTAGATATGAAGTCATATGATCTGTGAATAGAGTTGGTTTTACCTCTTCCCTCCTAAGCTGGATGCCGCTTACTTATTTCTCTTGCCTAGTTACCCGACTGGACGCCTCAGAACGGTGTTGAACAGAGCAGCCTTACTTGTCTTACTTCCTGCTTCTTAGAGGAAATGCATCTATCTAATCTTTACCCTTAAGTATACCATAATTATATTTTTCATTGTTGTTTATTACCAAGTTGAAGGGGTTTCTCTCCCTTTTTCCTTTTATCATGTCAAATGTTTTTCCCCTCACATAATAAGATGATCATGTGGGATGTTCATTTCTTCTGGGCCAGGGTCTTGTTATGTTGTTCAAGCTAGCCTCCCAGTCCTGGCCTCCAGCAACCCTCTTGCCAGCCTGTCGAGCAGCTGGGACTATATGCATGGGCCACTATGCCCAGGAAAGCATGTAATTTGTAAAATGTTATGTGGGTATGGTACATTGCATTCTTTGATTTTTCAGACATTAAAACAGTTTTGCATTTGCACTATCAATCCTACTTGGTCATGTTGTATAATTTTGTATTATGACACTAAGTTCAGTTTGCTAATATTTTGTTTTCAAATATGGTGGTGAGCATGAGGAAAATGGCTCAGCAGGTAAGAATACTTGCTAGGCAAGCGTGGAGACCTAAACTCCAATTCACAGCATCTGCACAAAAATGAGGTTGCTGTGTGTTTGTGACAGGAGGCTCCCTGGGGCTTGCTGGCCACCAGCCGAGCTCCAGATACAGTGAGACACCCTGTCTCAAGGGAATACGGAGGAAAGAGATGGAAGGGGACAGCTGCACAGAGAAGCGTGCCCACACACATGTGCATACACACACACACACACACACACACACACACACACACACTAATATGTATGTAAAGATATGCACACATATACATATATAGTGATAATATAGGGGAATGAGCAATTGCTCTTACAGGAATGTAGTTTCTAAGTATTACTTCCAAAAAACATCAATATGGACACAAAGAAATGTTTACTCATATGGATAGGACATCGTCAACACAAACCAGAAAATAACTCCACTCAAGTAGCTTGGAGAACCAATTAGTTTAATTGTTTTTACATTCATTCATTCATTCATTCATTCATTCATTCATTCTTATAGGCACAGGCTGTTGAAGGATTTTTCTCAAGCTGTACCTGGCCCTTGCACACACTGGAAACTGATTTCCCATTTGTCCTTCTTCAGATGTGCTTGCATGTCTTTCAGATGTTTTTCTAAACATGTAAAATGCTCAGAGGTCAGCATCATAAAATCTAGGGACCGAACCCATTTTGGAAAGGGTGGGAAGAACCTCTGAAGACCCACCACTCACTATCCCCAAGAATCTCCAGCGGATCTTGGGAGCCAGAAGCTCAGGGACTCTACAGAAAAACGTTGACAAGGTCAAGCTTTCACAATGTGAAATGACTCTATCACATGCATTGTTCCCCCAGAAGATCAATGTTGATGCATCAGTGTGAGCGGGAGCCATTATTTCCCACTCACAATCTCAGTCATTTACCATCTTCATCCTGGGGCACTGCCCAGGGCTGCCATGCCTCTCCCCACCTCCAGTGTGCTCCGTAGGGCTGAGGCTAGCTTTTGCTGCTTATTATCAATGGCCTAGGGGCCAGGAGGAGCATGGCCTATGCTCTCACCTGCTGTACCTGCTCCCCTGCTCCCCTGCTGTACCTGATAGGCTCTAGGCTCAAGCTGTGGCTTGCTGTTGCCTCTCCAATAGTCTATACTGAGCTAAGGGAACGTCTTCCAACTCTCAGAACACTTTCTTCAGGAGAGAAATGTATCCAGCTTAATCTGAGTGATAACTACTGGCCCTGGGACAAACTTTAGTCTTCACCCACAGTGTCCTGTCATTTATACCTCATAAAACTTCTTCTCAAGCTTTAAAGCCTTCCAGAGGCTCCCAGGCACTGAATTTCCCTTTATAGGCATGTGTTTGTTGTTTGAGTTTGTTGTGGGGGTGAGGGCGGGGGGGGGGGGGTGGGGCACAGGTGTATGTGCATGCATGCAGATGCCAGAGTCAGAGCTGAGTGCCTACTTCCATTGCTCTCCAGCTTAGCTTTTGAGACAGGGTCTCTCACCGATTCACCTAGGCTGCCTGGACAATGAGCTCCATGGGTCTGCCTGTCTCTGTTAATAATTCCTAGCGCTGGGTTACAGCCGCATAGCACCACAGCTAGCGTGCTCTGAGGATCTGAACTCAGGTTCTTAGGATCAACCTTTTAAATTAAAATGAACATGTTAATCCTCCTGTAAACACAGTCCTAGCTGGCCCAATGAACTTAAATACATTAAGCATTATGCTCAGTTTCCTTAGTAATGCCTGTTTTTCCTTTATCACCTTTAGTCGACAGAGAGAGAGAGAGAGAGAGAGAGAGAGAGAGAGAGAGAGAGAGAGAGGAGGCAAGCACCATGGCATGTGTGTGGGAGGCAGAGGACAATCGTTGGTGTCAGGCCTCACATTGCACCTTGCTTCACATAGAAGTTCTTGTAGCCAGGCCCGCTCACCCGCGAGCAAAAGGCACCAGGCTTTAACTGGGCTCCTCAGACCTGCAGAGCAAGTACTTTATCCTTGGAGCCATCTCCCTAGCTTCCCACTCACATTCCTATAAGTAATTCACAGTCTTAATGGAAGATCTTGCAATTCTCTTTCCTGTTCTAGAACGGACAGATAATCCTATTAGAAATATGTTTACCCTGGTAGCGGTGTTGAAATAGAAAGATGGACTCTCTGGCTGAAACATCAGGGTCTAAGATTTTTAACGGATTTGGCCCTGAGGCTTCAGCTTAATTCCAACATGATCTAGAAGTCTGCTTCATTTCCCTGATGTTGAGTCACCAGGCTGGATTAATTTTCCAGGGTGTTATGCTAATTATACGTTATAGGAGCTAATGGATTAAATAAAAATGGCAACAAATGAAGAAGTAGCCGAACATCCTGGCTTCTTCTCCAGTGCAGGGCTGTTTATAACCTGGCAATCCTATGGTTACTATTAATTAGTAAGCATTACAGTGACCCTCAATTTTCTGAGGTGCCCACCATCATTTCCTAGCTACTCTTTCCAACCATTACTGTATTTACTTTTCACAAAGGGCAAAGCTGACGAATTGCTTGCCTGAAGTCATGTCTGTGGTGAGGCCAAAATTACACTTTATATGTTATGAATAATAATAAAAATAAAGTATCTGTGATGTACTTCACAGTTTTCAAAGGACTTCCTCCCTCGTTATTTTGCTGATGCTTGCTAAGTGTCCTGGGGAGGTTTCCTGTTGAGTAGTTGAAGACAGCAGAGGAGAATTCATTTCATAGCTGTCTTGGTGAAATGGGAACTAAGAAAAGACTGGAGCTTCCTTGTGCCTGAGGTCGGTACTGTATGAATTTCACTGTCTATCACCTCTTTTGGTAGGATCTGGGCTTTCCAGGATCTACAGAGCAAACATTTAGTCAATATGCACCTTGTGTTTTAAGGCTTTCATTTCGTTTTTATCAGACCTTCTAGTGTGTAGATCCCCAGGATTCAATGTCAATAGAAACCTAGATTAAGAGCCAGGCCTGGTGGCACAAGCCTGTGACCACAGCTCTCAGGAAACTGAAGTAGAAGATTTCTGTGAATTTGAGACCAGCTTGGACTATAAATTAAGTACTGAGCAAGTTAGGGCTATATAGCAAGACCCTGTCTCAAGCAAATACAGCTCAGCTAAATAAAGTTGAGTTAATCCAAAGACTGTTGTTCAAGCTAGATGTGGGAATAAAATCTCTGGAAATCCGAGTTAGATCTGTGGCCTGCTATGGGCTAGTTGCACTGCAGTATACCATTTCTGCCCACTTCCTCTTTCTTCGTTCCCTCCCTCCCTCCCTCCCTCCCTCCCTCCCTCCCTCCTTCCCTCCCTCCTTCCCTCTCACTCCCCCTCCTTTCTTAGCTCCCTTCATCTTTTGCTTGAGACAGGGTTTCAAGTAGCTCAGGCTTGTTCAAACTCTTTATGTAGCCAAGGCTGGCCTTGAACTCTTGGTCTTCCTGCCTTCACCTCCAAATTACTGAGATTATTGTCATGAGCCACTGTGCCCAGTACTACCCACTTTTTCTCAAGACCTGGACCTGCCTTGCCCTTTGTAGACCCAGCATCCACACTCCCCATTCAGTCCTTCTAGAACCTTTTATAATCTCATAACAAAGAACTGCATGTATTTTTTTCATTTTTCTTTATTAAGAAATTTTCTACTCATTCCACATGCTATCCACAGACACCCCCTCCTCCCACCCCCCAGCCCTCCTTCCTAAGCCACCCCGCATGTATTTTTTGTTTTTAAAAAACATGGAGTCCATGCCCCTTATAAATGGGAAAAGTGAGGCTCAAGTAGTTACTTTCTAAGACTCCCCCATAGTAATAGTCAGGCCAGAGTCAAGACCCCACCAGACCTTTGCTGAAGGCAGTGTTTGTCCAGCACAGTGACTGGCAACGCATGCAGAGAACCATTTCCAAGATGCGTCCCTATTCATAGGGCCTCCTCAGCTTAGGGTTTTGTGGTCAGATTACTTGGCTTAGTTGGAAATTCATGATGCAAATTAGAAAATTGGGGACTCTGGAAAGTCCCTTGGGAAAGAATCTGCTTAACCAAGCATTTCTCAAAATACTTCGTCATCCCCCACTCCTCATGAAAGTCTAATTACAGCCTATGAAATTAGTGTTCCGTGGTGATAATGACACAATCGGCAAATAAATGCTGTCTTCTAAAATGGGGCAGTCACAAGCTACGTCCTTTGCTCCCAGTTATTTCCATCTGTACATGAGCTTAGGAGTAGGTATTGTCAAAAACAGCTGGTTTAAACCAGGCGAGGTAGTACATGGCCTGTAATCCAAACATTCTGGAGGTGGAGGCAGGAGAATCAGAAGTTCAAGGTCATCTTCTCCTATCAGCTACATAGGAAGTTTGAGGCCAGCCTAAAAATAAAATAAATTAGAAAGGTTGGTTCAAGATTCCATTTTTTCTATTCAGATGAAAATAATGAGTAAGTATGGAAAATGTCCTTTGGAACTGGCAGCCCTGACCTCCAGAAGCTTTTGGGATGGACTCTTATGTACAGACTTCTGACTCCAAATTCCCAGGTAGAAGCTTGTTGCTTTGGGCTCCCAAAGCCAGATACTTGTGGCTCTAGGCCCTTCAGAACTAGAATAGGCTCTGAACTTTTGAAGCTAGAGATTTATGGCCCTAGATGCTCAAGTAAGAAGCCTGTTGATCTAGGCTTTGAGTGTCAACAGCCCAGGACCTGGCAGCTCGTCATTGCTCTGAAGTTCCCGTGATAAGAAGGCTCCCAGTTTCGACCTTTCAGTGGTTCTCCTGAACGTTTCCAGTAGTGGGGAGACAGATCTCCCGTTCTCTGTGCATTTTTGCCTTCTGTGGCAATCTTGGTTCTTTCTTTATACCCACTTGCTTGCCGGCAGTCTTAGCTCTTTACTGTTCACCTTCTTCACTCTTCTGAAGTCCTTCAGAGTTTCAGTAATCTCATCCCCAGCTGCTCTCTGGACCCTTGAGCTGCTAGCTGAGTAGTAGCTGCTGCAGGAGCCCAGAGCTTAACCCCCCAGGAACCTGTTGTCACCAGGCTACAACCTACTCTGAGTTTGTGTAAAACAGTGTTTTCATTTGTGCTTTGTCACGGGAGACTCCAATCTACAAACTTTTTCTTAAATCCATTTTGAAGGTGGAAGATGATGGTATGCCTAGGTGAACTGGCAAACAATACCATCTGTCTGGTACTATGGAGCACAGGCTTATTCTTGGGAGTAGAAAGGGTGCTGCCTGATAAACTTAACAGGGTAAACTGAGACTTTTAGGGGCACATGAGCATGTTAAAAGTCACATCAGGGCAATCAGGCCCAAGAACTTATTGGACTTGCTAGACTGAGTAAAGGGTGTAACTCTCGAATGGAAAACTGTGGATACGTAGCCCTGTGATGGCAAGGCTGCCCAGACCTGTCATCTGACACCCTGTGTGTACGCCTGTGTGTGTGTGCGTGTGTGTGTGTGTGTGTGTGTGTGTGTGTGTGTGTGTGTGTGTGTGTGAAGGACTGACAGAGAACTCTTGACTCTTCCCAGGGCTTCAACTTGGTTCAGTCCCCTGCCATTGGTGTTGATTTCTGAAGCTGGCTACATCTTCTTTCTCAACTCTGAGTCTTCTGCAGCCTACAGCAGCTTCTTCCTGGAAGCTGGTCTGGATCTGTTAGCTTCTCAATACAGACTCTATAATGCGTTTCTGTAAGCCCACTTCTGGGACCTCTGGAATTCTGTAGCCTCTTTAACTGTAACTCACATACAGATAGATAGATAGTAGATAGACAGATGATAAATAGACATGGAGAGATAGAGACAAATTTACCAGGTGTGGTGTGATATGTGATATGAGTTAATATTAGTAATTAAGATTGGAATAAAAGAACCTGCATTTGCCTTGGCCAGGTTACAGGAGATAAGATCATCTGGCAAACTGAAACTATTGCACCTTGTAAATTTATTTTTAATGCTTTATTCTTATTATTTATAACAATGTGCACTTATGTGTGTCTGTGTATAGCTATCAGCTCCCACAGAGGCTGGAGGCATCAGATCTCCCTGTAGTTGAAGTTACAGGTAGTTGTGAGCTGCCCCATATGGGTGGTAAGAATCGAACTTGGGTTCTCTGCAAGAGCAGTGCATGTTCTTAACTGCTAAAGCAATTCTCTAGCCTATGGATTCATTTTTATTTAGTAAATTCTGACACTGGAAAAGCACAAATGTGTTCATTTATGTTCCCAACAAGTCTCTGTGGGTTCATGACTTTGGGAATTGCTTTCTGCTGCTTCTAGGTGCTGTGGCCAGGTATCTATGGTGGCAAGCTCATGGTTTTCTTAGTGTTACCAACTCAGCTCACTCCTATGTGTGATAAAGATCACAAGGAGGCAATAAAAGACCACCCAGAAGAGACCTTTAATGGGGCCAACTGTTGTAGCACTTGGGGACAGAATACAGGAGGTGAGCCTTTCAGACTCATCCAGAAAGAGTGAAAAATTTGCCTGCTTATAGAGACAGAAGAATGGTTTGCCTGTATGCACTTCAAGTCCCACCAATCACAAGCATTTTGCTGAGTCACTAAGGTCCTTCTTCCTGGGTATGACTAGCTAGAGGCTTGGTGGGGTGGGTCCTCTGGAGTCCACAGAGGCTTGTCATGGCAAAGTCTCTTGGAGTCAGTACAGGATGTTTGGGGCTTGTGATAAAGCAAGGCCTCAAAGCTGAAGCTCTGGCTTCTTCACTGTGATGGCTTTAGGCTCTTTGCAAAGACGAATTTGCTCAGAGTGACTGGAAGAGTATTCAAAGTAGCCAGGCTGGCATGACAGTCAAAGAGAAGTCGTTGGCTTGACAGCTCTCCACTTGAGGCAAAGCTCTTGGTCAAATGGCCCACTGGCTTACTCTGAATAGCTTTGGAAATTTAAAACCCCAAAGAGTGCTTATAATAAAGACCTAGTAGGAAATTAATATTCTCAGTACTTAATAGTGCCCAACTTCCCCAAATACCCTTAGGGAGAGCTGGGTAGTGCCTACCCCTTTTCCAAATGCCCTCAGGGAGAGCTGAGTAGTGCCTAACTCTTTCTCAAATACCCTCAGGGAGGGCTGGGTAGTGCCTAACTCTTTCCCAAATATCCTCAGGGAGAGCTGGATAGTGCTTAACTCTTTCCCAAATAACTTTAGGGAGAGCTGGGTAGTGCCTAACTCTTTTCCAAATACTCTTAGGGACAGCTGGATCTCTGGTAGATCACAGCATTACTATCCCTACTTAATGGATGAGTTGGGACTCTGGTTGTCTGTGACCAAAGTTGAACTGAAACTTGCTTAAAGAAAAAGTGCTGGAGAGATGGCTCAGTGGTTAAGAGCACTGACTGCTTTTTTAGAGGACCCAGGTTTGATTCCCAGAACCCACATGGCGGCTCACAGCTGTCTGTAACTCCAGTTCCTTCTTCTGGCTTCCTGGGCACCAGGCACACATGTGCTGCACCAGGCACACAAGTACTGCACAGACACACATGCAAGCAGAAACACACACACACACGTAGATGTAACAGTCTTATTAACACAGAGCCAAATGCAGATTTAAAAGCCAAGAGGTCAGAGCAGTAGCTAAGAGCTGAGACTAAAACCCTTGCTGCTGCTGCCGTCCCTCCCCTCTGAAAAGAGCCCTATTTCCTGTGTGTCTGTCTTTTTATTGACTTTCTGTTCTGCCTTCTTATTGGTTGTAAAACCAACCACATGACCTCCTTATCACTGCCTGTCTACACAGACCTCCAGATCTTCTATGGTTGGTATTGAGATTGAAGGTGTGTGTCTCCACGCTGCCTGTGTTCTTGAACACACAGAGATCTGCCTGTCATATGATTGGGATTAAGGGCATGTGCTACCACTGCCAGACTTCTGCTATGGCTTGCTGTTATCACAGAGAAGGGAAAAAAAAGTCTGCAGGGAACTATGACCACACCTACCAGCAACTTTGAAATCTACAAAAGGATGATGGGACCCCACAGTGACTGACAATTCCACATGGACTACAATAATACCATGAAGCTGATTAACACCACTCAAAGTTTGGCTTTGGACTACAAACTGCTCAGGACAATTTCAAGATGGCTAGCTGAGATGATCCAGATTCATAGACTACTTGAACAAGGACTTGAGACAAGCCCTGCACTTTCCCATTATGCAGAGACTGGACACATGATATAGCTAACTCTCTCAGGACTTGAAAATTAACCCAAAATTTTTCTTTTCAAGATTCCCTAAAGATGTCTTCACCCCCAGAAAGCAGGAAGTAATATTAAAAAAAATGATACCCACATTCCCAAGAGGTGGGGTGGATGGTTTTTGGTTGTTTAATGAGTTACGGATATTGTCATTGTTTATGATGGTTGGTTACAAGTGAAATTGTTAATGGTCAGGAAAAAAGCTGACCAAGGAGATTAGATTCAGAGTTTTTGTTTAAAAATAAAGAAAAAGAAAAAGAGAATATAGATATGAGGTACATCATTCATTCTACTCTGAGAAAAAAGATAAAGAAATAATAGGATAAATGGGTAGATCATTGAATCTACTCTAAAAAGAAAAAGGGGAAGATATAAAAATGACAAAAGGTAGATTATTAAATCTATTATGAAAAGAAAAATGATAGAATATGGATATAAGATAAAAAGGTCAATTACTGAATCTACTTTTAAAAAGGCACTACTTGTCTTAAATAGAATAAATAATGAAATTTTCTGTCTGAGTTTATCATATGTTACTGGACTGGACATTGTTAATATATATATAATGGAGTTTTTATCTGAATCTGTCAAATGTTAATGGACTGGATATCGTTAATGTAATTCTTGACTGTATATATTGTATATACTTATTGGATATAGTTTTTCTTGCTTTTTTTAAAATTTTGGACAAAAGGGGAAATGTGGTGATATTGTGTTCCCCCCAAAATTGTGCACCCTAATAAACTTACCTGGGGTCAGAGAACAGAACAGCCACTAGATACAGAGGACAGAAAATGGTGGCACACACACCTTTAATCCTATCACTTGGGAGGCAGAGATCCATCTGGATCTCTGTGAGTTCTAGGCCACACTGGAAACAGCCAGGAATGGTGACTCAAGCCTTTAATACCACAAAGTGAGCCTTTAATCCCAGGAAGTGATGGCAGGAAGCAAAAAGGTATTTAAGGCGTAAGGACCTAGAACCAGGAAAAATAGCTGGTTAAACTTTCAGACTTTTAAGCAGCACGGTTCAGCTGAGAGGCATCCAGACTGAGGAAACAGGATCAGCTGAGGAATTAGCGAGGTGAGATAGCTGTGGCTTGTTCTACTTCTCTGATCTTCCAGCATTCACCCCAATCCCTGGCTCCAGATTTGTTTTTATTAATAAGACCTTCTAACAGTTGTGCTACACACACACATGAACGAGAGAGAGGGGGAGGTGTTTTATTCACAGAACTGAGATGTTCAGAAACATTGAAAGTAACAGTTCTTTTCCTTATCTCTGCTTCCATGTTTACTAGGTCCATTCCTCCCTTCTGCAGACAAAGGTCCTCAAAAGAACGAGGGCACTGCTGCACCACTCAGCAGCCAGAGAGGAAAGGCTTGCTTCTGCCAGCCTCACCTACCAAAATCTGGAGGGGCCTGTGATGGCCCAGCAAGTCTAGCCCCTGCCATTCACTTCCATCACTGGGAAAGTGGTTCCCAGTGATGTGAAAATACCATGTCTCAGGTTACATAGTAAGAGAGAGAGAAAAAAAAAAAAAGAAGTCTAAATGACTTAAACTCCATTTAATTTTCTCTGTAGTTTATTGACTCAATAAGCTATAGCCTCCACCCTTGAGGAAGTAATAGTCTGGCAGGACAGTTGGAAAGCCCTGTAGGAGGATGGGTGAAGGATACAAGAGCCATGGCATTCAGAAGAGAGGGAGATCACACGAAGATCGTATCATATTCTTTGGGGATTATGGGTATCTTTAAAAATCTGTTGAGCCCCATGGACTCCTTTCTCTTTTTTTAAACATATCCACCCTCCCAACCCCCCACTCCCCCACCCAACACCACATCGCACACCTCACATGCTTTAAATTTTCATGAGTTTTTTTTTTTTTTTTTTTTTTGGCTTGCATTTAAGGATGTTCATCATTACTTCTCCAAGGTGCTTGAGATTTCAGACTAAAAATTGCTGTTCTGAAAATACACTTAGCTGGAAAAAACTAAATATCTAGATATAGAGATCTAGCCCTGTTATAGAATATTGGTACCAGTAGCTGCATGACCAGTCTCAAATGTGAACATCCCAGTGTTAGCAAGGAGGGTCTAGGAAGCCCAAACTGTGAGTATGAGGATGAGCTAAAGAAATCATGACTTCCTTGGAGCACACTTTAGGATGTGCTAATTCCCAAATGCTAAAGTGGGCAATCACAACAGCCTGAGAGTTACCCATAGATGTTGCCAGTCATCACTACCATTTTAAATGTAAGTAATAGAGCCATAGTGTTCTGGTCTGATCTTGTTTTAAAGAAAAAGACATATTAAGCCACCAAAGAAATTTACCCAAGATCAAATTAATAGTCTCTGTACCAGAGCTGAACAAGGGCCATTGGATGTAACTGTCCTATGTTTTCTTTATTCTACCTCATCACATAGTGATGACACCACAAACAGCTGGCTGGATGTAAATAGTACTGCTCACTTATGATACTCACCTTGCCTTCTACAAGCTACAAGCCTATCTTAACTGTTTGCTTTCTCTATCAGACTATAAACTTTATGAGAATGGAAATTATACCTGCTTCTAAAATCACTGCTACAGCTACTTGGCACACACAAGGCTGAGGCAAAAATAGTAATGGTAGCAATAATAATAATAGTGAGTTTTAGACCAACTTGGGCTACCAAGTGAGGCTCTGTCTCAGAAGAAAATGTCTCTACCCCATCTCTGTAACTAGCTCACAGTTGACACCCAGGGTGACTAAGAACAACAGTTATACGAATTCCATTTCTGCACACAACATACTGTTTTCTGTTTCAGAAATTTCTACACTGTGGCCTGTCACCTTACCCCTTCTCTTCTCCCTTGCCACTTTCTGTGGTTTCCTTGTCTTCTTGACTCTTATAAGGGAAGCCTTCCTCTTTCACAAAGACCCACGGAGTTCTGAGACCTGCTTGTGTTGGTGTTGGCCAAGTAGGACTGGGAATGCTGTTCTTTCCTCCTTTCTCTCTGGATGCTCATTGGGAAAGGCCTGGAGTCTTAGTTACTTTTTTGTTGCTGTGGAGAGACATCATGGCAAGACAACTTAAAAGACAGCATTTGTTGGGGCTCAGGGTTCCAGAGGGTTAGAGTCCATGATCATTATGGTGGGGAACAGCAGGCAGGCAGGAATGGTGGAATGGTGCTGGAGCAGTAGCTGAGAGCTATATCCTGATCCATAAGTATGAGGGAGGGAGAGAGGTAGAGGGAGACTAATTGGGAATGGCACGGGCTGTTGAAACCTCAAAGCTGGAACCCAATGACACACTTCCTCCTCCAATATGGCCGTACCTCCTAATCTTTCCCAAATAGTTCCACCACTGGACCAGACATTCAAATATATAAGTCTATGGTGGCCATTTTTATTCAAACCATCACACCTAGTATGATCTCAAAGAAATACGCTAGAGTAGTTTGGCTGGTTGAGGACCATCCCCACCCAAGGTAATGCCACCCCAGTCCTCAGCAGACCCCACTACCCCATCCTGAAGGACACTGGACTTTTTTTTTTTTTTTTTTAATTTCTTTGAGGTTGAGAAAGGCTTTAATAAAGGGAACATTCCCCTGGTATTTGTCAATCAAACTGAAAGTTCTAGGTGCTTGGCAGCAGGCAGGAATAGATGCCACATCTTTCAACTTGCAGCTTCTTCAAACAGGAAGTCTGTGCGGTGCGATGTACTTTTAATATCCTGTAGAAGGGCAAGTGCTCAAGCCTTTGAAAATTTACATTGAAATTAATTTCTCAAGGTCTAACTAAGTGCAGGCTATCAAATCCTCCTTAAAAACATAAAGTGAGATGAGGTGTGATGGAGTATACATTTTTGTAAATGTCACTCCCCACAACGTTGTTGTGAAGCTCAAAGAAAATGGAGTGTGAAAGGCACCCAGGGCCGCGCTCAGTAAGTCTGTTGTCTTTGCTCTTGTTCCCCTGCCAGATCTGAGGGCAGAAGCAGCCGGAACAGATGAAGCTCCTGTGTGTGTGGTGTGAGAGTACCTTTGGCAGTAGACAACAGAAAACTCAACATAAGATGGAAAAACAAAGTGAGAGCTTTATTCGTTTTAGTTTAGGAGCCTACCCAATTCATGCCTGTGGTGGTATTGTGTTCCCCACAATATTGTGCACCCTAATAAATTTATCTGCGGTCAGAGAACAGACAGCCACTAGAACAGAGCCAGAAATGGTGACTAGAAAATGAGTCAGAGCAAGCCATAGCAGAAGCTGGGCGCTGGTGGTGCACGCCTCAATCCCAGAACTTGGGAGGCAGAGCTAGGTGGATCTCTGTAAGTTCAAGGCCACATTGGAAACAGCCAGGCATGATGACTCAGCCTTTCATCCCAGAAATCCAGCCTTTTATCCCAGGGAGTGATAGCAGAAAGCAGAAAGGTATATAAGGCGTGAAGACCAGAAACTAGAAGCATTTGGCTGGTTAAACTTATAGGCTTTGGAGCAGCACAGTTCAGCTGAAATTCATTCTGGATGAGGACTCAGAAGCTTCCAGTGTGAGGAAACAAGACCAGCTGAGGAACTAGCAAGGTGAGATAGCTGTGGCTTGTTTTGCTTCTCTGATCTTCCAGCATTCACCCCAATAACTGGCCTCGGGTTTGATTTTATTAATAAGAGTTTTAAGATTCCTACTACACATGCCTGAGAGATCTTCGGATCTTCGATTTTCTTGGCTTTGCCCTATGTCTATTGATGCACAGTTTCAAAACAGTTACTGTGACTCCAGGAGTCACATCCAAGACAAGGAGGAAGGGCAAGAGATTCATTGAAGTGGGGTGATGGTGGTATTAATGGTACTGTAGATTAAATCCATGGTATCGCTGTGCTAGACTAGCATTCTGCCATTGAGCTATGTCCTCCCTAGCTTAGTGTGTGTGTGTGTGTGTGTGTGTGTGTGTGTGTGTGTGTGTGTGTAGGTACATGTGGAGGAGGTGGACATCGGCTGTCTTGTTTAATAAGTCTCCACCTTAATGTTTGAGACAGAGTCTCACTGAACCTGCAATTCACGGATTTGGCTCTTCCGGCTGGCCATCAAGACCCATGAATCTTCTTGTCTCCTTTGTCCCAGAGTTGTATTACAGGCACATACAACAGTGCCTTGCTTTTTATTTTTATTTTGTTTATTTATTTGTTCATCTATCTGTTCATTCATCTATCTCCATCTCACTATGTAGCTGTCCTGGAATTCACTATGTCCACCAGGCTGGTCTTAAACACTCAGCCTCCCGCTTTTTAAAATGTAATTATTGGAGCATGAGCTCAGATTCTCGTGCTTGTAT
Source organism: Onychomys torridus (assembly GCF_903995425.1). NCBI lineage: Eukaryota > Metazoa > Chordata > Mammalia > Rodentia > Cricetidae > Onychomys > Onychomys torridus. The sequence goes on along the minus strand of NC_050444.1, from coordinate 122,944,570 downwards.
AGAAAGCATTTTAGAGACCAACCCATCTGCTCAACAGGTCCAGCCTTTTTACTTTCTGTTTTGGGACAAGTTCTCCCTTGAACTTGCTCTGTAGCCCAGGCAGGCCTTGAACTTGAAATTCTCCCACCTCAGCCTCTATAATGGCTAGCATTACAGGCCTCTGCCATCAAAACTGCCCATGTTAGCATCTCAACCTCACAAAAAGTGGAGAAATGAATGCTTCTTTTTCCGCTCTGTGTAGGAGAGGTAGACAAGGGAGACAGGGAAGGGGTGAGTCTTGGATCAGCCACTTGGCAATCCATCTTACTACTGCAAAGCTTTCAGCATGAATTTGATTTGTTCCCCAGAGCTGGAGAAGGGAGTTGGGGATCCCTTAGCAGAATATGACTTGACTTACTCCCCTTAGTTTAGCTAAAGACCTTGCTAACTACAGTTGCTTCCCGTCTGGGAGATGTATGGGTCCTGTAAATTGAAGTCCATGAGTTACTGGAGGTGGCATTTACCATTACAGCGGAATGAAATAAGTGAATACATTTGTGAATAAACCTGCTTATAAACTCAGCCAGTATTAAAACTTATAACTAAGTAAAGTATATACACTCCAAAAGGTAAATGTTTTAAATTTGTCACCTCCTAATATGTCCTGATTGCTTCTGCTCTGTTATTTGTGTCTACTGTCCCTGTCTGGTGTTTTAAAATGGGCTGCTCTGTATGCCTTCCCATCTCTATGTCAATAGCTTTAACTTGGCCATGAAAGCATTTACTCCAAAGAGATCAGTAAATGCTACAAATCTGTCTTTTCACTTATCTGAGAGTCAGTTAGTAAGCATTTGCCAACATATTACTATGTCTAGTTCTAGAAGACGATGACATGGAGAGAGGCTGAAAAGGCGCGAACATTTGGGCAAGCATGTAAGCATTACAAAACAACCTCCAGACCCCTTCCAGAGAAACCACAAAAAGACGGTTCCTGTGTTCACATAAGCACATTGAATGTGTTCTATATGTTGCCTTCTTTCTGTGGGGATGCAGAGAGAAGCGTGATTTCTTCAGCCCCTGGTACGAATGAATTATTCCCATATAACCTTGTCCTCCTCTATTGCTGCTACCATCATTAATAAACATCTGCTGAATATCAATGACTCAGCTTCCAGTTTTAGCTAAGTTATGTAAAATATGGTCTGTATGCTCAGGAGACATTCAGTTACACTGGGGTAGTCACAGAAAAATTGGGAGTAGTTTGTTCTAGATGCTCCATAGTTTCTCTTCATGGGGCTTATCTTGATTTATACTTAAATGCATGTATATACATATATATGTACTGTATCTATATGTGTTCACACATAATTATATACAATTTGGTTAATGTTGTATCTTTTGAGACTGAGTTAAATTAATGGCAGCATCTGCCTCTTTTTTGTTCCCAGCTGGACCCTTGTATTTTCAAAATCTGACAGATAATAGGCATATAGTTGCTGTTAGTTGACTACATAAAGGGAATGAGTAGTATGGACAATAAGAGGGAGAAACACCAGTCACTGGAGCAATTAGAAATGCTTCCAGGAGCTAGCTGCTGAGACTTGAGTGGGATCTTGAAGGGAAGGTAGGACAGAAATGAGGTGCCCTTTTGCTGGAGTTGGCGCTAACAGCTGGAGTGTAGCTATTGACTGGGGTCACCAGGGTGACAGACATTTAAACTGTGGTGTTACCCAGACTCTAAGGAGGTAGATGCAGCTTGAGAAACCACATGGTTTGAAATGTTCCCAACAAGCTCATATAGCTGAACATGTGCCTCAGCTCATGGCACTGTTTTGGGAGGTTGTGGAACCTTCTGTAGGTGGAGCCTAGCTAGAGGATGTGGGTGGCCGGGAACAAGCCTTGAGGTTTATAAACCTTCTAAATCCTGCCCCCCCTTTCTGCTGTCTTGGCTTCGGTCCTCTGAGATTGAGGTGATGGTCCTCTGAGATTGAGGTGATAAGGAGTCAAGTGAGATTCATGCCTCCCCTACTGAGGTGAACTTCACTCTCAAACCTTCAGCCAGAACACGCCCTTCTCCACCGTGCCGCTTTTTCTCAGGTAGTTGGTTGCAGCAACATGAAAAGCTACTAGTACAGGAAGCAAATACAGATGAAAGCTGGGAAGGGAACTCAAGACTAAAGGAAAAGAACAACAGCTGCTCTGAGGTCTAAGGGATGATTCTGAGGTTGTAGCCTTGAGACCAGGGAAGCAGAAAGTCAGATGGTGTGGGAGTCTGAATGAGGCGGCGTCTGATCCTGGGCTTCGAGTGTTCCCTTTTTTTCCCATCTACTCTAGTTCCCTATCAGTCAGAGTTCTCTAAAGCAACAGAACTGATAGAATGAATGTGTAACTTATATTACATGTTATATAAATGTTATTAATAATATAACATACATTAAAAAGATTTCTTAGAGTGGCTGTGGTCCAGGGTAGGATAACAATGGTTGTCTCACAACAGGACGTCTGAGAACCCACCAGCTACTTAGTCCATGAAGCTGGATGTTTCAGTAGTCCAAGACTGGTGCTGGAGACCTGGAGGATTATTGGAGAGCTGTTGGTCTTCAGTTTACATTGGAATCCCAAAGAGGGGGTGGCACACGCCTTTAATTCCAGCACATGAGAGGCAGAGGCAGGAAAATCTCTCAGTTCAAGGACAGCTGGGGCTACACAAAGAAATCTGTCCTTGAAAAGACAAAATAGAAAAGAAAAGAAAAAGACAAGAAAGGCCCTCGCAGGAGTGCCCAGAAGCTTCAGCTTTTAGTTGATTCCAGATGTAGTCAAGTTGACAACCAAGGTTAGCTATCACATCCTCCCAAGTGATGTTACACAGTTCCGTGGCTTGAAATGCCTCTCCTCTTGGCCCCAGACTTAACATTTAATTGTTTCACATTGCCATGTGAGCTCCAAAAGATGCTTCAAACTTACTATGCCTAAAACAGAGACCTTGATTTTGTATTCCGTTTCATCCCATCCCATTTCCTCCACTCTGGTCTTTTCCTCTAGTGAACAGAATCTGTGTTCTCTCTAGTACTGCTCTCTCATTCTTGGTATCTCCCTTGTCTACACTAGCCCTCTTTCCCACAACCACACCTGATCTGACAGCAGTCTCATCTGATCCTGCTTATACATTCTGAATCTGATGGAGTTTCCCTTCTCTACTGACATCTCTAACATCTGGACAATAAAGTGGCATTCTAAGTAGCTTCTCAGCTGACATGCTGACATGCTTCTTCGTCAATACACTCCATACAAAGAAACCATAGTGGTCTTTTAACAATGCAAGTTAAATAGTATGTATGTATGTATGTATGTATATATGTATGTGTGTGTATGTATGTATGTATGTATGTATGTATGTATGTATCTATCTATCTATCTATCTATCTATCTTTTAACAATACAAGTTTAAGCTGGGGGGTTGTGATACATGCCTTTAATCCCAGCACCGGAGAGGCAGAGCTAGGCAGATCTCTGTGAGTTCAAGGCCAGCCTGGGCTAAAGAGCGAGATCCAGGACAGGCACCAAAACTACACAGAGAAACCCTGTCTTGAAAAACAAACAAACAAACAAATGTAAGTTTAATAGTGTCTATCTAGTATGTATGTATGTATGTATGTATGTATGTATGTATGTATGTGTCTATCATCTATCTTTATGTGTTATGAGTATTTGCTGCATATATGACACAGAGAGTGTCAAGTGTTCATGTGCAGATCTTTGTTTGGTTCCTTTAGTAATGTGTCAAAGAAGCATGTCAGCTGAGAAGTTACTTAGAAAGCACTTGAAGTTGTCCAGACATTAGAGATGTCAACAGAGAAGTCAGATGCAACCTAAGACCCAAGTACCAGGGAATGCTGTCACCTTCCTTAAGGATGGGTCTTCCTACTCCAGTTAACCTAATCAAGAAAATTCCTCACAGGCATGCCCAGAGATTAACTTAATTTAGATAGCCCTCACAAGTGTGCCCAGAGATTAACCTAATCTAGATAGCCCTCACAAGTGTGCCCAGAGGCTTGTCTTAGAGTTGATTCTAGATGCTGTCAAGCTGACAATTAATGTTAGCTATCATACCTATTAGGGAAAAACAAGGGTGCCCATTCTCACTAGTCTTATCCAACACCATACTGAAAATTCTATCTAGCACAAGGCAAGGAAGAACATAAAAGACATATAGTTTAGAAAAACAGAAATAATTTGTCCAGATTTGTACACAATATAACTAACTATTCCAAGGCATCTGTAGAAGCTGCAAATTAAACAAAACAAAAACACCTAACAAATTCAACAAGGTCACAGAGCATAAGATGGACTGTGGTGATATTGTGTTCCCCAATATATTGTGCACCTTAACAAACTTATCTGGGGTCAGAGAACAGAACAGCCACTAGATATAGAGGCCAGAAAACAGTGGCACACACACCTTTAATCCTAGCATTCTGGAGGCAGAGATCCATCTGGATCTCTGTGAGTTCAAAACCACACTGGACGGCCAGGCATGGTGACTCGCACCTTTAATCCCAGGAAGTGGTGGCAGGAAGCAGAAAGGTATATAAGGCGTGAAAACCAGGAACTAGAGTCTGTTAAGCTTTTAAGCTTTTGAGCAGCAGTTCAGTTGAGATCCATTTGGATGAAGACACAGAGGCTTCCAGTTTGAGGAAATGAGATCAGCTGAGAAGTTGGCAAGGTAAGATTAGCTGTGGCTGGTTCTGTTTCTCTGATCTTTCAGTGTTCACCTCAATATCTGGCTCCTGGTTTGTTTTTATTAATAAGACTTTTTAAGATTCATGCTACATCAGACATATTAAACTCTACATCCTAACAAGGATTATGAAATTAATTACTAGAAATTAAAATTTAAAAATGTAGCACCAAGCCGAGCATGGTGGCCCACATCCTTAATCCCAGAACAAACAAACAAACAAGACCTTACAAAAAGAAGAAAAGATGGTTCTCAAACTGGGAGAATATATTTGCAGACCACATATCTGACAAAGGGCTTGTGTCTAGACTGTTGAAAAACCCCTTAAAATTCAACATTAAAGATCTAATTAGAAAATGGGAGAAAGACATCCTGGTGATTTGTATGTGAAGGCTGCTACAGACTCATATGTTTGAATATGTGGTTGCTTGCTAGTGGAACTGTTTGGGAAGGAGGAGGAGGTATGGCCTTGTTGGAGGAAGTGTATCTCTGGGTTCAGGCTTTGAAGCTTCAAAAGCCCACTCCGTTCTCGTTAGCTCTCTCTGCTTCTTGCTTCGGGATTCAGATGCAAGCTCTCAGCTACTGCCATGCCTGCCTACCTGTTGCCATGCTCCACACCATGATCGTCACCAACTCCAACCCTCTGGAACCATAAGCCTTATAATTCAGTGCTTTCTTTCTTTCTTTCATAAATTTCCTTAGTCATGGTGTTTTGTCACAACAATAGAAAAGTAGCTAAGACAGCCAGGCGGCGGCGGCGGTGGCTCATGCCTTTAATCCCAGCACTCGGGAGGCAGAGGCAGGCGGATCTCTGTGAGTTCGAGGCCAGCCTGGTCAAAGAGTGAGTTTCAGGACAGCCAGGGGTACACAGAGAAACCTTGTCTCAAAAAATCAAAATAAACAAAATAGAGAGAACAAAAATAGAAAGAAAGAAAGGTAACTGAGACATGTAGAGGGTTTCCACTGAAGAGGAATTGCGGGTAGCAGGTAAGCACATGGCAACATGTTAACACCATTATGCATTACTGTAAGGCAAATTAAAATGATAAATCAATTATCACTGGATATCTAGCCAAATGGCTAGAAGGAAAAATGGTGCTAACACCATTTTTAACACCATGAAGATGCAGAACACTGGATTGCCAGCAGCCTATTGATGGTGGAAATATAAAAAGCTAGTCACTCTAAAAAATAGTTTAGCTGTTTCTTTGAGTGTGTGCAAGTTTATATATATATATATATATATATATATATATATATATATATATATATATATATATATATATATATATAGTGGTTTGAAAGAAAATGGCCCCCAAAGAGAGTGGCACTATTAGGAGGTGTGGCTTTGTTGGAGTGGGTGTGGACTTGTTTGAGGAAGTGTGTCACTGGGGGGGTGGACTTTGAGGTCTCATATACACCCGAGTTATACTTAGTGTGTCCCAGCCCACTTCCTGTTTGTTGCCTTCTGATCAAGATGTAGCCAGCACTATGCCTGCCTGCATGCTACCATGCTCCCCACCCTGATGATAATGGACAAAACCTCTGAAAATGCAAGCCACCCCAATTAAATGCTTTTCCTTTATAAGAGTTGCTATGGTCATGGTATCTTTTCATAGCAATAGAAACCCTGACTAAGACAGAATTTGGTATCAGGGACTGTGTGGTATTGCTGTACCCTGCTTTTGTTTGGAGGAATTTGGACTTTGGTACTTTGGGTTAGGAAAGCAGTAGAATTCTTCAATGGGCCATACTAGGAGGAGCATGGAAGACAATAGTGCTGAAAATGATTTGAACTGTCCGGGACTGGATCAAGAGGTTTCAGAGGAGAAGAATTTTAGTATATTGCCTACAGATCTTTCTTGTGGAATTTTGGTGAAGAAAGTGGCTGCTTTTTGCCCTTGTTTGAAGAGTCTGCCTGAGGCTAAAGTGAAGAGATTTGGATTAATTCTGGTGGCAAAGGAAATCTCAAAACAGCCTAGTATAGATTCTGTTGTGTGGTTATTAGTGTTAACTCTAATGAAGATTTATAATGACAAGGACCAAGCTGAGAGAAAAAGAGCACCAGGAAGTGGAATGAAGCTAAATCCTGTATTCAAGGAGATAAATGGATTAAGAAATGGAATAAAGGGTGGTGAACTCAGGACAAGATCCCACCCAGCTAAGTTCCCAACTTGTGAAGAAGAATTAAAGAAAAATTTAGAGCCTGATGTGGTGGTACATATTTTAATCTCAGCACTCAGAAGGCAGAGGCTGGTGGATCTCTGAGTTTGAGGCTAGACCAGTCTAAAGAGCAAGTTCAAGGACAGCCAACTTTAGGCAGTGAAAGACAGAAAACTGGTAAAGATATAATTGAATGAGGGGGCCATACTTCAGCCCCAGCAAGCAGCAGAACTTGGCAGCTTCAGCCACATGATTCTGGCTTTAGAGTTAAGGATAAAAGAAAGGGGTTATGGAATTTGCCTCTGTGACTAAGGAAAGCTGCTGAGGCCAGGCATGTGTCAGGGGTGTTCCTGAATGGAGGTCTAGAGAGGCCATTGCATGAAGCTGTGAAGTTGAAGCCTGGATTGCCTTGGAGACCTGAAGATGTTAGAGATGCCAGAGTCCTGGGATACCTGCTGAGAAAAGATGCTAACAGGGAATAGAACCAGCCCAAGAGAGAGAGAGAGAGAGAAGTGTGTTGCAGTCAGCTAAACTGCACAGAATTGGAAATCTGAAGAGCATTTTGGTGTCAGACATAGAGATGCAGAGTTTTGAGTTTGCCCAGATTTTTGGTCTGGTATTTCCTCACTATGCTCCCTTTCATATGTTTTGGAATAGTAATGTATAATCCTGTGCCATTATTTGTTGGAAGTGTGTGATCTGCTTTTTGATTTTGATTTTTCATGTTAAGAGATTGCATGAATCTCAAAAGAGACTTTGAACTCTGGACTTTAAAACATTGTTGAGACTGCAATAGACCATGGAGACTTTTGAAGTTGAACTAAATGCATTTTGATTATGTCATGTCTATAAGCTTTGGGGGGCCAGGGAGTGGAATGTAGTGGTTTGGAAGAAAATGACCTCCAAAGGGAGTGGCACTATTAGGTGGTGTGGCTTTGTTGGAGTACGTATGGCCTTGTTTGAGGAACTGTCTTGCTATAGAGTTGGGCTTTGATGTCTCAGATATGCTCAAGCCATGCCCAATGTCTTAACCCACTTCCTGTTGCCTTCTGATTAAGATGTAGTCAGCACTATGTCTGCCTACAGGGCACCATGTCCCATCATGATGACAATGAATTAAACCTCTGAAAATGTAAGCCATCCCAATTAAATGCTTTTCCTTTATACGAGTTGCTGTAGTCATGGTATCTTTTCACAGCAATAGAAACCCTAACCAAGACAGTATATATGCAAGTGTGTGTGTGTGTGTGTGTGTGTGTGTATGTGTGTGTGTGTGTGTAGGCTAGAGGTCAATCCTGATACTGTTCCTCGGATGTCATTCACTTTGTTTTTGAAACAAGGGCTTGTTGTTGAACAATCTTTTTGTACCCCGTGAAGATGTGTCCCTTGGATTGGTTTAATAAAAAGCTGAATGGCCAATAGCTAGGCAAGATTTTTGGGGGGCAAAGAGGACACTGGGAAGAAAGGTAGAGATGGGAGGAAAGATGGAGGAGGGAGGAAAGCAAGATGGACAGTATGCAGATGAGGTAAATGAACCTTGAGGCAGCAATAGATGAATAGAAATGGGTTAAGTTATAAGAGCTAGCTAAACACAAGCCTAAGCTACCAGCTGAGCTTTTATAATTAATAATAAGTCTCCATGTCACGATTTAGGAGCTGGCTAGTGGGACAGAGACCTTCTTTACTGGATGAAGTAGAAAAACAATGATAATCCTTATCAGGGAATACTACTCAGCAATAAAATGAAATAGCACGTTGGATGGACCTCTGGGAAATTCTGCTTAGTGAAAAGACTGGTTTCAGAAGAGCACAGCCATGTGACTCCATTTATACAACATCCTTGGAATGTTGTAATTACAGAGATGGGAATCAGATCACTGGTTTCTTGGGATTGGGATGTAAGGGATGGGGACAGGAGTGGTTACAGTGGGGTAACATGATGGAGCCTTGTGGTGACGGCGGAGCTGGCATCTTGATTTTGGTGGTTGTGGAAAGCTATGCATGTTATAAAACTGTCAACAACAGCTCCCTGTCTCTTACACACACACACACACACACACACACACACACACACACACACACACGAGTGCAGGTAGGATCTGTGAGATCTAGTAAGCTCTGTGGTCTGTAGCCATATCGATCAGTGTTGCTGGTACACTTCTATAATGATGATGAGCTGCTAACATGGGAGCAAGGTGAAGGGTTTTAAGACCAGTCTGTGGATTTTTAGTACTTCCTGTGAATATAAGTAGAAGTTTAAGAAATGTCGATCAGACTGTGTGTCCAGTCTCTTATCTAAAATTACTTCAAGACTTCCCATTACAATGAGAAGAACACTCAAATTCCTCAGTTTCTGTCCTCTACACCCTGCCTGGTGTCTCTTCATCCTATTAGTTAGTTTATGCCACCTGCCCCTTGCACACACGGTTGGACTCACCATGCTCTTTCCCACCTTGGAGATGTTGCCCTGATTGATCCTTCCAGAAAAGCTTTTTGTCTGTATCATCCCCATAGCCTATTATCATTCAGGCTCACAGCAATGTCTCCTCGGAGAAACTTCCCTTAGTCCCTTCCTAAAGCTGCCCTTCATTGTCCTTGTCAGTCACAGTTCATTTGCTGCTGTGTTCCCTAGTCCCTGCCCTGTTGGAATATAGTTTTCTTTTTGTCATGCAGCTTTTTCTTTCTTCCATGAGAATGTAGACTCTGTAGAACTGGGACATACTGCCTTTGGACTTCTTTTTTTTTTAAAGCAGGGTCTCTACATAGCCCCGGTTGTCCTGGAGCTCACTCTGTAGACCAGACTGGCTTCAAACTCAGAGATCTGCCTGCCTCTGTCTCCTGAATGTTAGCAGTAAAGGTGAGTGCCAGCATGCCTGTTTTTTGAGCTGAGAACTGAACCCAGGGCCTTGCGCTCTACCACTGAGCTAAATCCCCAACCCCTTTCCCCCACTTTTTTGACCACATGGTCTTACTTGTCTCTAGTGGGTTAGACCACGCCTCATGCTGGAATCCAGGGAACATTTCCTGATTGCAAAACAATCCTTAGTCCCCAGCCTGTCGAGTCCAGAACAATTTCATACATGTAATAAAGGGGCAAGAACACAAGAGAGAGCATCACCGTGGTTACTGGAAGGGGCTAGTTTATTATCGTGTTTTTGTCAGGCTCATTGGCAAAACAACGAGCCTTAGCCACCAAGCACTCGGGTCCCATTAACCTCTCCTTCACCGGTGCCCAAATCACAGGGATGCGCTAATTATTCTATGGATTAAAGAGGGCAGAAAAACAGCTGTGACTAATTTCTGAGTCCTCACCTATGTGGGGCTCCAGAAAAAGGTACCGAAATAGACCAATAGACCTGCTGATTTAAAGATACAGGTCTCCCTGGAGGATGTGGGTGGGAAAGAGTGGAAGGAGCCTGGAGAGCATCCCTGGAACCAGACCCTGGCAGTTGTCCAGGGGAATGTTGGAACATGCTTTCTTACACCTCCATCTGCTCATTCACCTGGTGCTATTTTTATTGTCTGGGGGAGGCGTGGGTGATTGCATTTTCTGTGACGCAGCTCACTTCACTACTGAACACGATACAGTATGAAGCAATCTGTCAGCCTTAATGGAGTTTGTGTCTCTACCACAGTGCCTTTCCTCAAAAATAATAAAATTGCACCTCACATGTCTACTTGCGTGGAATTTCAAAAGTGCTAGGTCATGAGTTCTGAACCACTAACCCAAGTGTTTCCTTTAACAGAACATAAAAGTTTCAAGGGTGACCAGATTGTCTGGGACAGTCTGGCTTATAGTTTTGAATAAGAGATTAAAAAAAAAAAAAGGGGGCCACTGTCAGCAGACTCAATGGAGAGCACAAAACATGGCCCAAACAGTATATGACCCAATTCCAGAGACTGAGGGAGAGATGGTACAGCTCAGCACAGTAACCCCAAGAAAGAGCCCTTTTCTTTCTTGTCTAATTAGTTATGTCTAGGTGTGTGTGTGTGTGTGTGTGTGTGTGTGTGTGTGTGTGTGTGTGTGTGTGTGGTGAGTGCATGCGCGTGCAGAGACCACAGGCATTGAATCTCCCCGGACCTGCTGTTGCAGGCAGTTGTGAGGCACCTGATGTGGGTTCTGGAAACTGAACCTAGGCCTTCTCTAAACTGCTGAGCCTGAGAAACTAACTTTCAAGAAGGATGAAGTACTGTTTCCACCACTGGATTAAAACATTGACCCAATATTATTTGATATTTAGATCCAACGTTCCGTAATGATTCCCCATTCCCCAGCTTTTCCAGGTATGTTTATCTGCATTTATCTACCTACCTACCTATCTATTTCCTTTTTTTTTTTTTTTTTTTTTTTTTTTGTCTCTCTTGTGATTCATGCCCACAAGGCAAAGTTAAGCCTACCTATAGATGGGTAGGGGCAGGGCATAATGATAGGAGAGATTGCTCTCTGTAAAACCAGAGACACTTTTGGTTTGCTTTAACTGTTGAGTTGATCTAGGGGCTGGAGAGATGGCTCAGAGGTTAAGAGCACAGCTGCTCTTCCAGAGGTCCTAAATTCAATTCCCAGCAACCACATGGTGGCTCACAACCATCTGTAATGAGATCTGGTGCCATGCAGACAGAACACTGTATAAATAAATAAATAATTCTTGGGTTGGGGATTTAGCTCACTGGTAGAGGGCTTGCCTAGCAAGCACAAGGCCCTGGGTTCGATCCTCAGCTAAAAAAAAAAAAAAAAGAGTTGATCTAAGCCTGTTTACAGAAACCAACTCATTTGCATGACATGCCTCTGTGTGTCGTCTATGCTGCTCAGTGTGACCGAAAAGGTTTCAACCAAGCTGTTTGAAAGTGGATTCAGTCAGGAATTTGTCACATTGATAGAAACTCACGGCTGTCATCCTCTAGCCCACAAGGAAGTGTTTTAAAGGTTAAATCTAGATATGACACCTCACCTCTGTAATCCCACAGCATGTAGGAAGTTGAGGCAAAAGCAAACAACAGCCAACCTAGACAACAACAAAAACCGAAAACAAAATGAAAAAGCAAAGTAACAATAAACCCTTTAAAAGAGTTAAAGGACTTTAAATATGAGTCTTGAGTCTTGCCGAACCTGTACTCAGCCTTCTCCTAATGTATTTATTGTTGTTTGATTCACATTGCCAGTTAGCCTGTAACTGTCCCATCTCTTGTTCCCTGAGTGAAAGTGGGGGCGGGGGACGGTTGGTTCATCTCAGCTAGGATGGGAAGAGATGGTGCATCAGTCAGGGTCCTGCATCTCAGCTGGGACAGGAGAAGACAGTGCATCATTCAGAATCATGCATCTCAGCTGGGACAGGAGGAGACAGTGCATCAATCAGGGTCCTGCATCTCAGCTAGGATGGGAGGAGACAGTGCATCAGTCAGGGTCCTGCATCTCAGCTAGGATGGGAGGAGACAGTGCATCAGTCAGGGTCCTACATCTCAGCTAGGACAGGAGGAGACAATGCATCATTCAGGATCATGCATCTCAGCTAGGACGGGAGGAGACAGTGCATCAGTCAGGGTCCTGCATCTCAGCTAGGATGGGAGAAGGCTTTGTAACAGGTAAGGATGGACCTAAGAAGTAAAGCTATGGAAGCATCCAAGGACAAGATGTCACCATCTAGAGGTCTTGACTGGACTTTCTGCCAGTTAAAGAATTAAAAAGCACATCAGGCAGTGGCAGAGGAAACCTCAGACACAGCAAACACAATTAGCCATTGAAGAAAGGTTTTTGTAATGATGGGAAATAAACACACACAGCATGGTACACAGAGGGGAAGATCCTCTGCAAAGTGGGGTCAGGGACTGTAGAAGCTGAAGCCCACTCTCTCCTTGAGGGATGGCAATTAGGGTTGGTTAGTTTGAACAAGGACAAAGAGGCTGATAGGAATGGTCCACAGGCAGGAGAGCTGCTGTACTGGTCAGGGGGAAAGCCCACCAGCCCTTTATTTTAAGTTAGCTCCTTTCAAGTTTGGAAGGTGAGGAAGAAGCCAACCATCTTGGAATTTCACCATCTTTATTACCTACTCTTAATCCCTCTCCTTGTCTGCCTATCAGGGAATCTAACTCCTAGTCCCTCAAGGTCACAGGGAGAAGTCTTTATCACCTGCTGGCCAGTGGGAACTGGAGTCCCAGAGGGGTCACTCAGCAGGGACTAAGATCCCAGAATGGTTTCTAAGAGAATGCTGTTGCTAGGGTACTGGTGGGGAAGCACAGGGTGGGATGTTGCTCATGGCTTGTTTAGCCTGCTTTCTTATAGAACCCAGGACCACCATCCCAGGGATGGCCCCACCCACAATGGACTGGGCTAACCCCCAGCAATTACTAATTGAGAGAATGCCCTAGAGCTGGATCTTAGAGAGACTGTCCTGGCTAGTTTATGTCAACTTGACATAAACTAGAGTTATCTCAAAGGAGGGAACTTCAATTTAGAAAATGCCTCCATAAGATCTGGCTGTAAGGTATTTTCTTAATTAGTGATGGGGGAGGGCCCAGCTTACTGTAGGTTCCTGCCCTGTTTGAGTTCATGTCCTGACTTCCTCCAATGATGAACAGTGATATGGAAGTATAAGCCCTATAAACCCTCTCCTCCCCAACTTGCTCTTTGGTTTTGGTGTTTCTTCCTAGCAATAGGAACCCTAACTAAGACAAAGACATTTTATTTCAGATAACTCTACCTGTGTCAAGTCGACATAAAACTATCCCAGCACAATCATCAGGGCCAGACTGTTTGAGGAGTAAATGTAGAGAAGACTACATACATGGTTTACTGATCCTGGGAGGCAGCAGACAGCCCAACTATGAGGCAACTGCCCAGTCTGGCACAATTTCTGGCCCATTCCTGCCCAAATGCTACTCCATTTTGTGAGGAGTTTTGCTTCTTTGTAAAGCTCAGGTTGACTTAAGTGATAGGTCTTCATCGTTGGAGAAATTACGCTGCCCAAGGAGTGGACTTCACTCATGGAGTCTTCTACTCCCAAGAGTAAGACTTTATCACAGAGCACCCTCTAGCTGGTTGCTTCAGCCAGGACCTGTCACACAATACTTACTTCTGGGCTTTCCAGAAGTCATTCTGATGGAGAGACTCAGCTTATCTCACCCTCACGGATGGCTTTTTGGGCAAATGGAGAAGTGAGTGAGGTTTGATGGAAGGTGAAAAGTTCCTTATGTATTCTGGCAGTCTCTTTCAAAAGTCCTTTTCCTAAATTTTTTTTGCCGCTTTTATGCATTAATTCATTCTATAAATATTTACTGAGTACACCATATAGCTCAGCTCCAGCACATTGTAACATATACGATGCCATACTGTGGTTAGGCTCTACACTTGGCCCAACCCACATAGAGATGAGTGAAATACTGTCTGTACCCTTTGAAAACATTTGAAGAACAAGGCAGATGTGTGACATACCCCATTCAATACTGGGTGTCCTCAGCAGATGCAGGGGAGACAGCATTAACATGGTCACTGGCAGTGTAAGAAGGCTAGACAGTCCCACAGCATCTCTTATTTGGGCTAAATCATGAAATACTTGTTTAAAAAACATTAATATATCCTGGAAAGTGGGTACTGCTAACTTTATACTTATAACTGCAATTGTTATAACTGTACAAATAATTTTCAGATAGATTTTTGTTTGTTTTTGAGACAGGGTTTCTCTGTGTAGCTCTGGTTGTCTTGGAACTCACTGTGTAGACCTTGAACTCAGAGATCCCCCTGCCTCTGCCTCCTGACTGCTCGGATTAAAGGCATGTGTCACCCCCCCCCCCCCCCCCCCCCGGCAATTCAGACCGTTTTATAGAAAACATTCAGCCATTTTCTTCCTGGGAGTGCTTTTCATCTAAGAATGCTCAAAGCTTGTGTAGTCCAAATCAGTTTCTCTGGCCTCACCTCCCCCTGCATTCCGGCTTCCTCTTTCCAGCACAGCAAAACTTCTCCAAGGAGTCACCGCTCCCATCCCAGCTCGCTTCCCCTCCCCCTCCCCATGCACCCCATCAACATGAACATTAACACTCCAGGTTGCTAGAGCAACCAGCAACTTTTCTGTCCTTAGCTTGCTCAATTCCCAGCAGTGTGCCTTGGAGACTGTCAACATTAGCTGCTTCCCAACACTTGTGCCCTTGGCCCTGGTGCCCCCTGCTCCTGCCTTTCTTCCCTTTCTGTAGCTACTCCTTCTTAGGTTTGCTTGAGGAACCCCTCCTCTGTGACTTCTGAATGTGATTCCTAAAGGGTTTTTCCCAAGTCTCTCTCTCTTATTCTGCCCTGGGGTGGGTAAGGTGGGGAGGGACAGGGGTGGGTGGGTGGGGGGACTGTCAGTGATCATCTGTATTTTAATACTTAAAATCTATATCTTTAGACCAATTCTCAGACTCATATATATTAAAACCACCCACTGGAATGTCTAAAAGGTACCCCAAATTCAACTTATTTAAAGTAATATCTATGGAGTCCTATCTCAAAACTGGTCTGTCTTTGATGGAAAAATCCATCTATATAAAAGTGTAACTTCATTCTTCTTTTTTTAGAATTTATTTATCTTTTTGTGTGTTATGAGTGTTTGCATGTATGCATGTACACCTCTTGCATACCTAGTACCTCCGGAGGTCAGAAGAGGGCACTGGATTCCTGGGAACTAGAGTTCTATCGGCCATCATATGGGTTCTGGGTATCAAACATGAGCAAAAAGTGCTCTTAACTGCTAAGCCTTCTTTCCAACCCCTGGTTTCAGTTCTTAATACCTTCTCTCTAGTTTCCCCAAACTTAATTCCATTTATTCCATATAAGTATCTTTCGATTATACCATAATTATCTGAATCTACCCCTCTCTTCTAAATTTCAACTGTCATCATCTTCCCTTGTACTCTAGCATATTTCTACACTTGCTGGCAAATTCTCCATGGGACCATTCACAAGACCACTTCTGAATCAGTATAACCAGGTCTAGAAAGATAGTTCAGTGGTTAAGAGCACTTAATTTTATTCCAGAGGACCCAAGTTCAGATCCCAGCACCCTTATCAAGCAGCTAACAAATGCCTCTGACTCTAGTTCCAAAGGATCTAATGTCCCCTTCTGAACTCCATGGGCATCTGCAAACACATGAGCATACACAGACACACAAATAAAATACAATAAGAGGATTCCACCTTCACATCCTCCCCAGGTAGTGACCCTCACCCTACCATGACTCTGTCCCACATTTTATGACAGGGTCCTCTTGAGGAGAGAGGGATAAGAGATTTTAGATAGAAGAAAAGAGGGAGAGAAACAGATAGACACACAGGACAGCCTCGGGAGGGCCTGGATCCTTATCTACTGGCCCCTTCTGTCTCTTCTAAAGGGCTTTTTATAGGAATGCCAAGGGGTGGGGCAAAAGACCTCCCCCAGCACAGCCAAGTGCAGATCCTTCCAATCACTTAGCAACCATGCACATGGTTAAGCAATCCTCTAAATGCAGTCCTGCTAGGTAAAGCAAGCTCAGATCTCACTAAGAAACCTTTGTGGGCCACCCTCACTACCTGGGAACCGCTGGTCTTGAGCACCCTGCCAGGTAGCCTAGGTCCAGGGACTGTACATTCTGTGGATACCCCCAGGTACTGACAGCCACAACCCAATCCCTGCTGCCTAAGGCCCCTACACCCTGCTGACCTTCCTGGATAGCACAACCCACATCCCCTGTCATAACTACATACACCCTTGCTTCCTGAGGGGCACAGGTCCAGGACAACGTCTAAAACTCTGTGAACCTTCCACAGACTTCTGAGGATCGCCAAGAATCTTCTAATCCTACCAAAAAGTTTGCTTCTGTACTTACAAGCTTCACCCAGCCCCCGCTGTGCTGGGAGCACTTCTGATAGCCCGTTTGCACATTAACACTGAGTGGCTCCAAGACTAAACCCCAAGCACCGTTTATCTGGTCTATAACTGACAAATTAGGGTACTAGCAAATAGAGATCCAAATGCCCCCTCAACAAAGGTGGGATAAAGATGCCAAATAGAAATTATAAATGTTTAAAGAACTCGGAGATAAAATGAATAGACAACAGAATAAAGACTGTGGGGGAAAAACCAAGGAAATAAACTATTCGAGATCTAAAAATAGAATTCAATAAAGAGATAGAACTTCACAAGGAAACCCAAACTGAACTAGAACCTGAAAAGAAAATTTCAGGAAGTCAAAGAAAAAGCTCCACAAAAAGCCTCACCAGTGGAATTGATCAAATGGGAGAGAAACTGGATCACTCAATCAAAGACAAGGTTAAAAAATTAAAAACTCACAAGTGGAGCAAGTAGAAATTCTGGGAGACCATAAAAAGACCAAACATAGCCGGGCGGTGGTGGTGCATGCCTGTAATCCCAGCACTCGGGAGGCAGAGGCAGGTGGATTTCTGTGAGTTCGAGGCCAGCCTGGTCTACAAAGCAAGTTCCAGGACAGCCTCCAAAGCTACAGAGAAACCCTGTTTTGAAAAGCCAAAAAAAAAAAAAAAGACCAAACATATAGAATGATCTGCATAGGAGAAGAAACTCAGGTAAAGGCATAGAAAACTGTAGAAGAAAATGACTAAGTCTAAGGAAAGAGATACATATCAAGGTGCAAGAGTCACACAGAACACCAAACAGACAGGACCAGAGAAGAAACTCCCCGGGTCATATAATAGTAAAAACAGTAAATGTATAGAACAAAGAACAAGTATTGAAAGCTACAAGAAAGAAAGACTAAGTCCCATACATAGGCAGGCCCATCAGAATAACATCTGATTTATCAACAGAGACTATGAAAGCCAGAAAGGGTTGGAACGATGTTCTACAAGTTGTGAAAGAACACAGATGCCAGCCCAGATTACTATAACAAGCAGAACTATCACTTATGATTAAAGAGGACAGGAAAACTTGCTATGATAAAAACAGATGTATGAAATTTACTTCCACTAAGCCAGCTCTACAGAGGATACTGGAAGGAATACTTAGATCTGAAGAGAAGTCGATGTGCTGGTTAGTTTTATGTCAACTTGACACAAGCTAGAGTCATCTGAGAGGAAACAACTTCAATTGAAAATGCCTGTAGAGCATTTTCTCCCTTAGTGATCGACGGGGGAAGGCCCATTCAGCCCATTGTGGATTGTGCCATCCTGGGCAGGTGGCATAGGATTCTGTAAAAAAGCAGACTGAGCAAGTCATGAAGAACAAGCCAATAAGCAGCACTCCTCCACGGTCTCTGCTTCAGTTACTGCCTTCTGCTCTGTTTGAGTTTCTGTCTTGATTGCCTTAGATGATGGACTATAATGTGGAAATGTTAAAAAAAATACACCCCAGTTGCTTTTAGTTGGGGGTTTATCACAGCAATAGAAATCCTAAGAAAGTTAAGCACACCCAAAAAAGGCATAAAGAACAAATAAACAATTGCTAATGGTGAAATTAAAAAAAAAAAAAAAAAAAAAAAAAAAGGTCTACTAGAACATCACAAAAGCAACAAAAGACAGGAATTAATACAGAGCTATTTAATAATAGCTCTTAATATTAATGGTCTCAACTCCCCAATAAAGATACACAGATTAGCAGATTGACTAATACAATAATGCACTTGAAGGCCATGGAAAACAAGAGCAAATAACACCTCAAAACAGTAGATGGGAAGAAGTAATCAAAATCAGGGCTGAGATTATTGAAATAGAAATACAAAACACAAAGTATCAATGAAACGAAAAGCGGGGTTTTTTTTTTTTTTTTAAATACCAACAAGATTGATAAACTTTTAGCCAAACTAACCAAAAAGAGGAGAGAGAAGACCAAAAGTAGTAAAGTTAGAGATGAAAAAACAAAACCAAAAACACTACAACAGACACTGGAGATTTCAGAGAATCCTCAGGACATATTCAAAACCTATATTCTAGTAAACTTGAAAAATCTGAAAGAAATAGATGAACCTTTAGGCATATAAAAACTACCAAAGTTGAATCAAGATGAAATAAATAATTTAAGAAGATCCATAAGACCACCCAAAATAGAAGCAGTAATTTAAAAATTTCCAAGTCAATGAAAGACCAGTGCCAGATAGGTATAGTGTACAATTCTACCAGTCCTTTAAAGGAGAACTAATATTAGTACTCTTCAAATTATTTCACAAAATAAAATAAAGGAACACTTGCAAATTCATCTTATGATGCCAGTAGCCAGAATTACCGTGATGCCAAAACCAGATAAATACTCAACCAACTCTCATTGTAGATTCACATGAGACTGATTGTAAGGGTTCTGTCCTTAATTATGTCATCAGCCTGGGACGCGGCCCAGCCTAACCCCACCCCTCCGCCGTCTCTCTGTCTCTCCTCTCTCTCTCTCTCTGTGTGTGTCTCTGGGTCTTTCTGTCTGTCTGTCTCTCTCTCTCTTTCTCTCCCTCTCTCCCAAGAAAGCTCTAAAAAAGTAACTACGGCTCGTGACTCCAGCACTCTTGCTCTGTCAGCATGGCCGCCACGAGCAGCGCCGATTTAACCAACACTGATCACTAATAACCATGTGACAGAGTCAATGTTAGATTGTCTGGAAGTCTCCTCTGCCAATGATAGTAGCCCAAAACTCTTCAATTTAGCCTCTGGCAGATTTTTTGGACAAGGGCAGAAAGCAGCCACATTCTTTGCTAAACTATCACAATAATGACCTATAATATTATTTCCCTCTGAAACCTCTTGAGCTGGGCCTCCACAGTTCACACTGCTTCCAGCACTATGGTCTTCTAAGCCCATTAAACACTGTTTATAATGTTCAACTGTTTTTTTGTTTTTTTTTTTTTTTAGTCCAAAGTCTCAGAGTCTTCTATATTCTTCCAAACTATAGCATAGTCAGGGTCAGGTCTGTCACAGCAATATTCCATCCATGGTACCAACTTTTCTCTTAGTTACTGTTACATTGCTATGGAGAGACACTAGGACCAACACAACTTATAAAAGAAAAGCATTTAATTCAGGGCTTGCTTATGGTTTCAGAGGGTTATCTCGTGATCTTTGTGGTGGGAAGCTTGGCAGCAGGCGGGCAGACAAGCATGACTTAGGAGCAGTAGCTGAGAGCTTCCATCTTATCCAAAAGGTGGAGGCAGAGAAAGAGAGCAAGACTGGGCCTGTCATGGGCTTTTGAAAGCTCAAAGCCCACCCCAGGGGACACAAGTCATACCTCTTAACCCTTCCTAACACTCCATCCACCAAATGGAAACCAAATGTTCAATCAGATAAGCCTATGGGGGGCATTTCACTCAAGTCCCTGTTAATCCCACTGATTGAGAGTAAGACCATTACTACAGTTTGAGCTAAATTTGAAGCAAGCTTGATTTTTATTGGGTGCACTCAAGAGCTGGCCAGTGACTGTCCACTAAGTCAGGTTAAAGAGAGTAGCCTTGGATCCACTTCTTGGGCCCCTTTTATGGAGTAAAAGCCTGAGTAGTTTCACCGAAAGGGAAGACAATGGAGCAATAAGGAAATTAAAAAATAAACAGACAAAAAAACCCTTAAAAACATCATGTGATCACCCACCATTGATTAGGACGGGTCAGAGAGGGCCAGGGAGAGTCAGGGAGGGTCCGGGAGGACCAGGGTATTCTCAAAAACAAATCAAGGTCATGGGTTGGGGAAGGTCAGGTTCCAGGAAACAGAGCTACTCAACTCACAGTAAATAGAAACTTATTTTAAAAAATACAGCATATTGGCTCCTGCCTTTAAAATGGAGTCAGGCAGGTTCCTCATCACCACAAGGCCAAAGTATACATTGGAGAAAAGACTGTTATGGGTCTGGGATCATTCAGAGACCCACCAGTCTGTGAATATATTTTAACAAAGAGGCTTTCATTTAGATACTGGTGCCAGATACTCATGGCATCAGGACTGTACCCGAGAGTGCTCTTAAAACGCTGTTCTGAATTATATTAGTCAGGGGTTGGTAAAGGCAAAATTCACAAGGCTGCAGACTTCATCCTTCGTGCCATCAGTCACGCATCCCACCTGCGAGCAGTCAAGCACACATTCCGCCTTCCTGCAGTCAGGGGCAAGCACGCTTGTTTACAGAAGTGAAAACGCTTAGTTTGTTGTCTTACAGGAACAAGATCAGGCAATTACAAGAACAGCCCCCAGAATTTCTGGAAGTCATTTGCCCTGGGCAAGTGGGGCTTACAGGTTAGAGGCATTTTTGCTTTATACTTCTCTTGAGCACAGTAATAGTAAACTTTTAAACATAATGTTCACCATCACATGACAGCATCTTCAATAAATCATGCTGCCAAAGTGGACATCTGCATATACAAGAACAAAACTAACTCCTCATCTCTGACCCTGCACAAAGCTCAGCGCCAGATGGGTCAGTCTGTTAAAGGAGAAAAGTAGGAATATACTTCAACTTCCAGGCACAGGAAAAGAGTTTGTTAACAGGACCCTGGTAGAGCAGGGATTAAGACCAACTATTGACCAGTGGGATTTCATGAAACTAAAATGCTTCTGGACTGCAAAGAACACTATCACGCCAGTAAAGAGCAGCCTACAGATTGGGAAAATTTCTCTAATAGCTATACTTTTGTCAAGGATTATTGTCTAGATATACACAGAACTAAAAATAACAAATATCAAGAAGACAAGCAACCCAATTAAAAACTTAGGCATGGAACTAAACAAAGTCCTCAAAAGATGCAATATAAATGGCTGAGAAACATTTTTAAAAGTGTTCAAAATACTTAGCCACCAGGGGAATGTAAATTAAAACTACCTTGAAATTTCATCTTACCCCAGTCATTACGTCCAAGGTCAAACAAAAACAAGCAAGCAAACAAAAAACAAAACAAATGACAAATGCAGGCATGGAGATGGGAAAGGAGAACATTGCTGTTGGGAGTGCAGACTGGTGTCGTTCCTCAAAAAGCTACAATAAATCTACCATATGATCTGGCTATACCACTGTTAGACATA
This sequence comes from Onychomys torridus, assembly GCF_903995425.1. Lineage (NCBI taxonomy): Eukaryota > Metazoa > Chordata > Mammalia > Rodentia > Cricetidae > Onychomys > Onychomys torridus. The sequence continues at coordinate 122,922,737 of NC_050444.1, read as the reverse complement.
TACCCAAAAGACTCTGTCCTATTACAGAGATACCTGTTTCTTCATGTTCATTGCTCCTCTATTCACAGTAGCCAAGAAATGGAAACAGCCTAGCTGTCCATCAACTGGTGAATGGATAATGAACATGTGGTACACTTACACAATGGAATATTATTAAGCTTAAGAAAAGTGAAATTATGAAAATTTCAGGTAAATAGATAGATCTGGAAATAATCTTTCTGAGTGAGACAACCCAGACCTAGAAAGGCAAATGCCGTAGGTTCTCTCTCATATATAGATGCTAGCTCTGAATGTTCATATCTGTGTGCCTAAATTGGAGTACCCATAGAAGTCAGGAAACAAGTAAAGGGCCATGGAGGTGCTTTCAAGGGAGGGGAGCTCAAAACCAGGTAGTATGAGGAGAAAGGGAACTGATGGAGCAGGAGAGCTTAAGCAGAGTGGAGGATGGGAAGCCAGGATAAAGGAGGGAGTATAAGGAGGGATAACTAATAGTAAGGACCTTTGAAAAGGTCTTACTTCCGAGGGAGATTCCTGAAATAAGTACATATACGAATACAAAAAGAGTTTAAAGGGAGTTAACCTATGAGCTGAGACAATATTTATTGCAGACATCATAGACTATAGATAAAAACCCCATTGCCAGGAATGAGTTCTCTCTTTTGGAGTTGTTGCTTCGTGGATCACATAGACCCTTCAAACAATACAAGGTATTACCATTGCTTCTGGTTATACTCCAGAACTCGATGGTCAAACCATATTGCTGGAAGACACTGTATACTAGAGTCACAGAACATGGAGAAATCAAGCTAGTGCCAAGCTGAAAGCTTTATCCCTAAAGCTTTTATAGTGCTGTAAGGTTCCATGAATGCCACTGGGGAGGAAAGTAATCACCACTCTTATTCAGCTGGGAACCGTGAAAGCTACAGTAAATGACCTTCTGGCAAGATATGCCTACTGGGTACAAAAGCAGCACAACACTTTGTTATGTTATGTTATGTTATGTTATGTTGTGTTATGTTGTGTTGTGTTGTGTTGTGTTGTGATGTGATGTGATGTGATATTATGTTATGATGTTATGTTATGTTGTGTTATGTTGTGTTGTGTTGTGATGTGATGTGATATTATGTTATGATGTTATGTTATGTTATGTTGTGTTGTGTTGTGTTGTGATGTGATGTGATGTGATATTATGTTATGATGTTATGTTATGTTGTGTTGTGATGTGATGTGGTGTTGTGTTGTGTTGTGATGTGATGTTATGTTATGTTATGTTGTGTTATGTTGTGTTGTGTTATGTTGTGTTGTGTTATGTTATGTTATGTTGTGTTGTGTTGTGTTGTGATGTGATGTGATGTGATGTGATATTATGTTATGATGTTATGTTATGTTATGTTATGTTGTGTTGTGTTGTGTTGTGTTGTGATGTGATGTGATGTGATGTTATGATGTTATGTTATGTTATGTTATGTTATGTTATGTTATGTTATGTGATGTTATGTTAGAGTGTCACCAGTCACTTTCTAATCAGATGTAAGTCCTGTTTTGTAAGACAGCACTTAAGACTAGCACTGTTAATCAGTCCAATAACCCGTTGTTGGACACATCACAGGCTCTAGGGGAGAACTTACTACTAGTATTCTGCTAAAGGACTTAGCTTTAAATGGACTTCTAATGACTTATTGCTATAACAACTTCCTCCTTCCAAAGCTCAGAGATCATTGTGAGAAGATTGCAAGAGCCAGGAGCAGTGGAAGACTACAGTGAAACAGTGTTTTCTGGACCCTTCGGGGCAGCAGAACATATGAATATGTAAACTCAAGCCAGACAGAATCCCAGCACGGAGGAGGGAAGTGATCATGAAGTCCCACCCCTAGCTGAGAAGCTATTGGCAACTGATGGATGTTGGGAGAGGGAGAGTCAGTTTTCTTCAAGGATTTGGCTCCCGAGAGACTGCCCATGATCCTTACTTAATATGACTCTACACCCAAGCATATACCAGCAACACTAAGTGGACTCAATGGGTTTAAAACAAAATAAAACCACCACAACAACACAGGACACTGGAACACAACAGTGGTGGGGGTGATATTGGAGGAACTGGAAGGGATGGAATGGGGTGGACTTAACAAAATATGTTTGTATGCAATTCTCAAACAATAAAAAATAAAAGTAAGCAAATTAAGAGAAGAATACAGTGTAATCATATCACTCCCACCCCCACCCCACATACACACATAAACCATTTAAAAGTATTTGGTGGCTTTCTGTTTCCTTGAGGGTCAAAGGCAAAACCTTGCACGAGGCCTAGAGGCCTTAGTGCATCTGGTCCCCACCCTCTGTCCTTCCCACCCCTTGTCACCTTGCTGGCTGCACTGACTCTTTCAGCTGTTCTGCTTTCTGTGTCTCCTGCTCAGGAGCTGTGCACTCGGTCCTTCCTTTTGGAAACCCTCCTTCCTCCTGTTGACTAAATTAAACCACTTTTGGATCTGAGCTCAACCTGTACATCTTCAAGGGGCCTTTCTTGAATTCAGGCTTGATAAGCCCCTGGTGCTGACATAATAGCCAATCCTTTTTCCTTTCCAATTCTCAGTTTTCAACTATCTGACAAATACTTTTCCTTTACACTATATTTGTGATGTCTGGGTTGACTTATATTTTCCCCATTACAGGGGCCGTAGTTGGTGCTAGGTACACAGTAGGACTTCATAAAGCCTTTATTTATTTATTTGTTTGTTTGTTTGTGTTTGTTTATTTATGTTCGAGACAGGGTTTCTCTGTGTAGCTTTGGCGCCTTTCCTGGAACTCACTCTGTAGACCAGGCTGGCCTTGAACTCACAGAGATCCGCCTGCCTCTGCCTCCCCAGTGCTGGGATTAAAGGTGTGCGCCACCACTGCCCGGCCTCTTTTTCCTTTTTTGGAAGAAATAAAGGAAGCAAACTTAGAGATAACTTGTAACCTGGTGGTCCAAAGGGAAAGTGACCGAGAGGAAGTAGGTTTACCTTGAGAATGACTCGGGAAGACACAGTGACCTCTGGACCTGTGGAAGTGGAACTGGATCGCATGTCTGGGGCTGAGTGCCATGTGCACAGGCGCTGTCTGTAAGGCGTGCCCCACAGGGGTTAAGTACACTAGATGGGAGTCAGGCACTGCTTTCTAGGCCCCGTCTGTTGGCAATTGGCCATATGTTCTTTTCCCCACACTCTTGGTTTCATTTGAAAAATAACAGAATTATTATTATCATTTAAGTTTTTAAAACTGAGCTTGTACCTTCCTTCTTGTTTTAGGATGTATGTCCGAGCATTAGTAGGCATGGCATGGTGTGGGTCAATTATCATAGTAGTCCAGACTCTTAGTGCAAAGCATAGATACTGCCCCTGGGCAAATGAAACAAAAACAAAAGGAAGAAAAGAAAAAGAAAAAAAAATAAACTGATTGAAAGGACATTGGTCAACCCCTCACTAGCTGCAGCACTTGGGAGAATGGGCCCTCCACTTCTCCTGGGAAGCACAGTAGACAGGGGCATGGGTGAGCCAGCTCTGAGTGTACATAGCTGGTACTGCCTCCCTCAGCCAAGGTGTGGTGCTGAGGATGAGGGAAAGATGCCCTGCCCCCTTGCCCCTACTTCCTCTAGCTGGTGAGGGAGATGACCCCTTTGCCAGCTGCAACACTTGGAAAAGCAGGGCCTGTGCCTTATCAGGGCAGCATAGCAGAGCTGACCTTGTTGACAAGGGCCCAGGTGAGCTGGCCCTGGGAATGTGAGCATAGGAGACCTGGCCCTGCCCCTCATCTACCATATACTGGCATGGTTGGGGGGGGGGAGAGATGCCCTTCCCCCCATCAACACCTGAGGCAGATGTGAGAGCTGGCCCTGAGGTCATAAGCTGCCCACGTGCCCCACCAGCTGCAACACTCAGGAGAGCAGGCCCTGCACCTCACCTGGACAGCACAATAGAGCCAACCCTATTGGCTGAGGTGTGGGTGAGCCAACCCTGAAGTTATGAGCATGGGAGAGCTGTCCCCATTACTCAACTATCATGCAGGGGAATGGGTGGGGAAGAGATATCCATCTGAGGCAGGTGGGAAAGCTGTCCCTGAGGTCATAAGAGCTTGAATGCTGTCCCTGCCCTGCATCAGATGCAGCACTCAAGAGATTAGCCCCTATACCATGCCTGGGCAACACAGTAGAGCTGACCCTGAAGGGAGACCTGTGGGGGCATGGGAAACCTGATGCTGAGGACAGTGAAAGCTGAAGAACTGGCCTCACCCCTTGCTTGTCTCTTCAAGGAGTGAACTCTCCAGAGCATTGCAGGAAAGCTCACCCTGGTGGTGAGGACAAGGGAGAGCTGGTAGACTGACCAACCCTGCAACTACTCAGGCTCAGAACCAGGGTTATGAGTTGGACCACCCCAACATCCACCCCATCTGTGATCTTCTTGAGCATGTAAAGGATCAGTCCCACAGACCCAAAGCTACAGGATCTTCACAACACAGGGCAACAGCAGGATAACCAAGAGGAGTCCCAGTGAGAGCCCAGAATCGATAGTGTAGCAGAAAGCAGAGGCCTCGAACCAGACCAATGACTCTTCTCAATGAACAACTTGCAAGATATATGGATAAAAGGGTTTACTGCCTGACTCAGTGTGTCACACTTCAGCTTCCGTGACAAGATTGGTTTTTCCTTTTTCTCTCTCTTAAATTGTATTTTATTTTATTTTGGGGGGAGGTTGCAAGGGCAGAGGGTGGATCTGAAGGGACAGAGAAACGAATGGGCTCAAGATGCATGATGCGAAAGACACAAAAAATAAACCAAAAGAAAGTTTTTGTTTTTGTTTTTGTTTTTTTTAAGCATATTGGCTAGCTCACAGGAGGACTGGACCCAGAGAAAGGGAGGTCCAAGGAAGACTGCACAGGCCAACCAGGGCCAGACTCCAGCAAGGTCACCACAGACATTTAGCTGTTTGTATGTGGAACATCTCAACTTACCTGTGCCAGGAATAGGCATCAGACACCTCTATTGGCAACACTGACCTCATTGCCGTCATGGAGTAGATGCTTCGGGTTTTGCTGCTACACTCGGAAAGAATTCTCCACCCCACCCTCCATCTCCTTTTTCTGCATCACCAACTCTTCATTCCAAAACCTGAGCAGATGCAAGTGAATTCCCGAGCTGGGTCACAGAGTTGAGCCCTGGCTGCCAGTGGGACTAAGAAAACAGTGTTTTGGGGAATGAGACAGGCTGTGACCCCCAGCTACATTCTTATGGTGGAGAGTTTAATTTTCTGGAGTAGGGATTGGAGGGCAACAACAGTGGACAGCCGGGAAACATCACACATCCAGTACCAGGCCATCCCTAAGGTCCTCTCAGTGATGACCATCTGTGTCTCTACCATCTCAATGAGAAAGGACACAGTGGTCACTCTAATCCTCTTCCTGTTCATCTCAGCTGCCTATAAAAGCATAGTTGCTTTGTCACGGAAAAGTATGCTTTGCCCTCCAGGTTCTTATTTCTGGGTGCTATAGAGATGTATTGTGGAAGCCCTTGTTCTCTGTGTTTAATGAGCCACTGAAGGCGGCTTGTTTTCCTGACTCCCTGGCCCTAAAAATAGGGCATTATTGAATAGCCCAAAAACCTGGGCAGAGTTTTCCCACTGCAGTGAGCCTGAATGTCGATTCATATGTTTAATGGGCAGATGCTGTATCTACTGGAGTTTCTATTTTTAAACTTGCTAAATGCCAATTCTCTCTCAAATGTCAATTCCCATTCTCAAAGCATGTGGGGTTGTTTGTTTTCTTAGTAGAAATTACCAGGCAATGTAAAAGACACATTTATCATTAATTTTTTTTGATAGAAATAGCTGTTAAATAATGTTTAGTCTTACCCTTACTATCTTCCTTTTATTTAACAAAAAAGCTGGGAAAGATGGATGAAAGGGGATTTCTGAAAAAAGAACACAGGATGCAGGATCTTGTAGTAATTTATGCACCTTCTTTACATGCGGTTTCCACCATATCTGCTTCCTTCCCCACCTCCCCACCCCGAATTTAAAATATTCAAGCTGCAGAAGCAAAGCAAGCTTTCTAAAATCATTCAGCGCAAAGAGCTGCTTCCGGCTTAATTTGTTACTACTCCAAGGTAACGCAGAGGTGTGAAGAGAAAGTAATATGACTGATGCCCTACCCCACTCCCCCGCCCCCACAGCTGACGTTGAAATGTAATGCTGAACTCTGAGAGAGTCCCCTTGGAAAGGTGTTGAACTCTGCCCAGAGCAGTTTTGGAGTGAGCTTCCCAGCTGTGACTGAGAGCACGCCCCTGTGCTTTGGGAGCCCGAGGAGTTAGCTCAGTTGCATGTTTTAGTTTCCCCTCTGCTGCTCTGACAAGATCCTGACAAAGCAGTCCAAAGGAAATCATTCCTGCTCACAGCTCAGGGGTATGGCCTGTCAGGACAGGAAAGACGGGACAGCAGGAGCTGGAAGCAGCTGGTCACAGCAACAGTCAAGAAGCCAAGAACATGCTAGGTGTGGTGGCACATGCATTTAGTCTCAGCACTCAGGAGGCAGAGGCAGATGGAACTCTGTGAGTTCAAGGCCAGTCTAGCCTACATAGTGAGGTTCAGGACAGCCAGGGCTATGTAGCGAGACTCTGTCTCAAAACAAAAACAAACAAACAAACAAACAAACAAACAAACAAATAGAGCAATGAACAATGCTACTACTCAGTTGCCTTTCCCCACTTAGTACAGTTGGAGATCCCAGCCAGGGGAATGGGGACACCCACAGTGGGAGGGTCTTTCCACCTCAAAGAAAGAAATCAAAATAATCTCCCCCAGACATGGTCAATCTAGATTCTGCTAAACTGACAACTAACATGAACCATCCCAGCGAGACAGCTACTGTTTGGTTCTAGTTGCAGGGAAGGCATGCAGATGGTCCGTGTGGAAAGAACGCGAGCTTCATTGTGAGGGAGTTCAGTTCCCATCTTCTCTACTTTCAAGCTTGGTCATGTTGCTCTAGGGCTCAGAGCATCAGGTTCCTCACGAGTAAATGTAAGAGATTACACTTTTGCTGTTGTGACTATTACAGGAATTAATGTATTGTCATGAATGTTACAGGAATTACTGTGCAGAGTCCCGACACCTCCAGAGAATTCAGGAAATGCTAACACCCTTCTCTGTAGTGTCTCCACCCTGTGAAGCCGCTTTGCTCTCCTGCTTTCAAGCACTCCTTGTCTTTTTTTGTCTTATTTGTTTGAGACAGGATCTTCCTAGTGCCCTGGGCTGGCCTTGAACTCAACATTCCCATGCCTCGATTTCCTGAACTGGACTACAGGCTTGTGTTACCATGCCCAACTTCTCTGTGTGCCTTTACTGATGTTCTTCCTACCCCTTTCCTCATATTTAATATCATTTCTCCCATCTTGATATGTTCAAATCTAATCACTCCATAAAGGTCTGGCTCAAACACAAATGGTGTGTAAATGTCTGGACTACATTCGACTGGGTTTCAAAAAACAAAACCAGAAAGGTTGAGCATTTCACCCAAGGCATCACATATCTTTTTTTTTTATTTAAATATATTTATCTATTAAAATTTTTCTCATTTTACATATCAACCCCAGTTCCCCCTCCCTCCCCTTCTCCCACCTCCTCACCTCCCTCCCACTCTACCCCCATCCACTCCTCAGAGTGGGTAAGGACTCCCATGGTAGTCAACAAAGTCTGGGATACCAAGTTGAAGGAGAGCCTAGCCCCTCCCCATTGTATCAAGGCTGAGCAAGGTATCCCACCACAGGGAAGGGGTTCCAAAAAGCCAGTTCATGCACCTGGGATAAGTCCTGGCCCTGCTGCCAGAGACCCCACAAACAGATCAAGCCACACAACTGTCACCCACATTCAGCGGGCTTAGTTCAGTCCCATGCAGGTTCCCAAGCTGTCAGTCCAGAGTCAGTGAGCTCCAACTAGCACCGGTTAGCTGTCTCTGTGGGTTTCCCCATCATGATCTTGATCCCTTCTTCTCCTTCTTCTCCTCCTTCTCCTCCTTCTCCTCCTTCTCCTCCTTCTCCTCCTTCTCCTCCTCCTCCTCCTCCTCCTCCTCCTCCTCCTCCTCCTCCTCCTCCTCCTTCTTCTCCTTCTTCTTCTTCTTCTTCTTCTTCTTCTTCTTCTTCTTCTTCTTCTTCTTCTTCTTCTTCTTCTTCTTCTTCTTGAATGCCGATTGCCATTTATTGAAGGAGGGAGGAGGTCTTAAATACAGGCTTACAGCACAATGGGAGAACCCTGGAGTAGACAAGGTGTGTTTTATTTTCATCAATTATACAAATAATTTTCTTGAAAAACCAAAAAAAAATTTTTTTTCTATAAAAATATGGAACGCATGTGCAGGGGCCATGCTAATCTTCTCTGTATCGTTCCAGTTTTAGTAGATGTGCTTCTGAAGCAAGCAGTAGGGTTGGGTTTTGGGCCTAGACTACCAGATACCAGCGTCTGCGCGTCACAGTGTCTACACTATGTTAGACTGTGCAACCCTTATGTCATTCGTTCAAGTTATACTGTGTTGGTTATTTTCTGTTGCTGTGAGGAAACGCCATGACCACAGGGTCTGTTTGGGCTTACAGTTACAGAGGGGTAGGAGTCTGTCACCATCGTGGAGGGGAGGCATGGCAGCTCCCAAGCGTGGAGGCTGGAGCAGCAAGCTGAGAGCTCATATCCTGAACTGGAAGCTCACAGCAGAGAGATCAAAATGGGAATAAAAGGAGGCCTGAAATTCTCAGAGGCCGCCCCAGTGAAGTACTTCCTCCAGCGAGGCCACACGTCCTAAGCTTCCCCAAACAGCATCATCAGCTGAGGACCTAGTGTTCAAACACATGGCGGTTCAAACCATCACATCTGCCTTCATCAGCAAGTTTTCCACGCTCCTCACTTAGAGGCAGCCTCTTCTGAAGCCGCCTCCTGCTGCAGATGGGAACTAATACCGAGACCCACAATCGAATGTGCAGAGAGTGAGAGACGTTAGAACACTCTGTCCAAAACAGGATGTCTTCTTCAAACCGGTCCCCTAAGGGCTCGGGGAACTGTGCGGAAAAGGAGGCAGAAAGACTGTAGGAGTCGAGAGTGGATGACACCAAGAAACCAGTGTCTTCTAGACACACCGGGAGTGTCAGAACATAGGAACTCCCAGGCAGCATGCACAGTGCCCACACAGGTCCAAGCTCGAGGAGCCCCAGCCACCAGAGAGGAGATGGGAAAAGCTCCCATCCCTAATCCAGAAGCTCTCTCCAGTTGTCAGCAGTTTGCAAAGGAGAAGTTTTCTCCAGTGGAGTCTCATTAGGGGTACAAACCACAGCAGAAGATGGCTAACACAAAATAAACTCAACTGTATTTTTGGAGATTATTTTTTATCTCATAAAGCATTGCTTGGCCTATTTTTTTTTCCTTATTGGTTGGTCTTTTGCTTATATATTATGGTTTCTGATTTTGTGTTTTTATGTTTTTTTTTGTGTATGTGTGCATATGCTTCTCATGCTTTTTCTCTTCTTCCTGTTTGTTTTCTGAAGAGAGAGAAGGAAGGCCTGGAGATGGATGGGTGGAGAACCCGGGAGGATCTGGAGCTAGATGAGGGAGAAAGGCCATGATCAAAATATATTGTATGAAAAAGATTCACTTTCAATTAAAAAATAACCCCTTCTGCCTTTGAATGTCACATACTTCATTTAAAAAGCCTGCCTAGTGAAACATGTCTCTTTCCCCCACAACTCCATATTCTCTGGTTTTACCTCTCTGCTAAGCCCAATAGGGATTACTTCCTTTTCCCCATGAATGTGTTTTATTGGGGGTGGGGTTTAGATATAGGAGTTGTAATGCACAGCTATATTTAGAACAAAACATTATATCCTACACTACAAAAATGATTTCTCAAAGCCGAATCTCAATCACAGTTACACATATTTTTCAGTTATAGCACATGCTGAGATTTCAGTCTGTAGATATATTTTTATTTTTTAACATTTTGTTTATTCTTTGTGATTTTCATACCATGCATCTTGATCCCATTCATTTCCCTATCCCTTCATATCTGCCCTCTGTCCTCGCAACCACCCCAATAAAATAAAACAAAATTTAAGAAAAAAAGGGAAAGAAAAATCTCAGTGTGGAAGCTGTAGTGTGACACAGCAAACCCTTTTGTCCATATATCTGTACTTGCAAGTGTTCATTGTGAAGAGTCATTGGTCTGGTTCAAGGCCTCTGCTTTCTGCTACATTGTCGATGCTGGGCCCTCACTGGGACTCCTCTTGGATATCCTGTTGTTGCCCTGTGTCATGGAAATGGCTTTGGATCTGCTGGACTGACCCCTCCACATGCTCCTCATAGATGAGGGGGATGTTTTGGTGGGCCAACACATAGCCCTGGTTCTGGGCCTAGGTGGTAGCTTGGGTTGGTCAGTCTGCCAGTTCTCCCCCATCCTCACCACCAGGGTAAACTCTCCAGCCCTGCCTCAGCTAGTTCACCCTCAAGGAGCTAGGGGCAGGGTCAGTTCTCCCGCTTTCAAGTCCCCAGGGCCGGCTCACCCACACCTACACCACCAGGACCAGGTCTACTGTGGTGCCCAGGGGAGGTACAGGGCCCACTCCCCCGAGTGCTGCAGCTGGTAAGGGGCTGGGTCAGCTCTCCCGACTGCCACAGGTGGCGCGGGGCGAGGGAGCATTCTGTAGATATCGTGACAATGTCTTTTACAGCAGTCCCCATGTCCATGGTTTTAGCAGTAGACACAGGTTCTTCCAGAGGTGTCTTCTGGCTCCCCTGCTGTGAGTTTCTGTACTTGTCTGCAGGGCTTTAATCAGACTTGCTACTTTAGTGGACATTACTTCTCTCTTACTGTGAGGGACTTCTCTGCTGCCTTCCCTACACCATAAAGATGTCTTTATTTTGGTAATATGGCTCAATAGTCAATTTTACCTCCTCTGCTGCTGTTTTTGAACTTGTAATTGTATGTTTTCTGCAAATTTTACAGCAGCAGCAGAGGGTTGGATGTGACTTGATGACGAAGTATCACTGGAACTGGGTCCCTGAACTGATTCCGTATCTCCTGGGGCTGCTGTCCAAGCAGGCAAGGATTACTTTATTCAGGATAGGTCTTAGTTCCTTGGCATCATTTTCGGTAGTTGCTCAAGATATTTGTCGAGTAAACGGCTTTAAAATGTGAATGTGACTTTGTCTTCCCTCCAGAGAAATGGTCCCATTTGTTTTACAGCAAGAGCTAAAGTCCTCAACGTAGCCAGCAGGCCCTGAGCAGTGAGCCCCCCTGACCTTGCTGGGCTCACTGGAACTGTGGCCTCTAGTTCTCTACAGTGTGGGTGACATTGGCTTCTGTCCACTCCTTGGGACTTTTCATTTGCCTTCCCTCTCCCTGGAAGACAGGGCTCTTTGTCCACCTTTCCTTAGCTCCTGTCCAGACTATTTTGTTGACCAACCCCTGTTACCTTGCCTTTGGGTCCCATGGCCTGCCTGAGAATAGATGTGTTCAATTCTGGGCAGACCCACCATATCTGTAAGATGGAAAAACTTGGGGTACCCTTGTTGTCCTAGTAGGAAAGCCAGGCCAGTGGACCTTTGTGGTAACAGAGCTCTCTTGTCTAGTCCAGCTGGCCCTGCTATAGACAAGACGAGCTCTGACTCCAGGCCAGAGATTGATCCTGGCAGCAGGATTTTCTGAGGGGACATGTACCCTTCATCTGCCCTTGGCTGGGCATGCTGACTGCCGGCAGGCCTGGCTCACCGCCACCTCAGCAAAGAGGAATTTGTACAGCCTGGTTATTTTAATTTTAGTGTATTCCCCAATTTCTAATTCCAGGGAGAAATAAAACCCAAATAGCTTTTCTGACATGTTGGCTTAAAGATGGGGTATTTGGGCAGGCAGGAAGAATATCAAGGTAAGTGCACCCAACTCAGAAATAGGTTAGCTCCTCATCTACTAATGACGTGAAAGTTTTTATGGCAACAGGTAACTTTTATAAAGCGTTTACTAGATCCCAAGAACTACACCAGGAATTTTTATGTATATAGTAACTCATTTTTCTTAATTACCATCTTACGTGTTACCACTCCCACTTTATAGATTAGAAAGTTGAGGTTGGGACATTAAATAACTTGCCAAAGTTTAGTACATAGTGGAGCTGGGCTCATAACTGAAGGCGGGAGGGGGGGGCTGGGCTTCAGAGTTTTTGCTTTAGAGGTGAGATATCTAACTACATTATGGTTCTCAGTGCAAGACTGCGGCAAAGACAGTTTACCAAAACAGCAGATTCTAGATTGATCCATGCCCCAACCTGCAATACTTCCTGGGTGTTCACATCTTTCTCAACTCCATTTCCTCATCTTTAAAACTACAGTGTGACTCATAATTCATACTATGAAGACTAAGTCAGAAAGCACAGTGCAGCTTCTGGCCCTGTGCCTGGCATGTAGACAGTAACTAATAAATGGCAATATAGTATGAATATAAAGGAATACCTAAAGTGCTATGGTTGGCCTGTGGTGATCTTCTGTGAACCCTAATAAACTTGTCTGAGGATCAGAGGACAGAGCCAGTCACTAGATTAGGCATAGAGGTCAGGCAATGGTGGCACACATCCTTAATCCTAGCACTTGGGAGGCAGAGATCCATTTGGATCTCTGTGAGTTCAAGGCCACATTGGAAACAGCCAGGCAGTGGTGGCACCCACTTTTAATTCCAGTACTGGGAAGCACACATGCCTTTAATCCCAGAAAGTGACAGCAGGGTGGAGAAAGGTATATAAGGCGTGAGGAAACGGAACTAAAGCAGTTCAGCTGAGACCTTTTTGGGTGAAGACTCAGAGGACTTCAGTCAGAGGATTCGTGGAGTTGGTGAGGTAATAGGTGGAGAAAGGTATATAAGGCGTGAGGAAACAGGAACTAAAGCAGTTCAGCTGAGACCTTTTTGGGTGAAGACTCAGAGGACTTCAGTCAGAGGATTCGTGGAGTTGGTGAGGTAATAGGTGGTGGCTGTGGCTTGTTCTGCTTCTCTGATCCTAGGCAAGCTTTATTAGGGTACACAATGTATCACTGCCTGCCTTCCCTTTTCTGTTATCTGCTGACATCTCCACCCTTAACGTTTGTACTAAGGTATGCTGTTTCTGGGAGGCCTAATTAAAAAGAAAACACCTTATAGGGAAATCACTATGATCACTAAATTATGATCATACTATGTTATTATCTTAATTAATAACCAAGTATATATTGTGTAAGCCTTCTAGAAAGTAAGATGGTCACTGGTAAAACTGCCTTTAAATTGGTATACAACTAACAGCTACCTCCATTTGATCCACTGTGGCTAAAGGTCTTTTATTTTGTGAATCATTATAGCCACCCTGTGTGGGATGCTATTATTATCTTTTGATTTATGAGCCTTAGGAACAGATTACGAGAGATTCGATAGTCATCCAGGAGTAAGTGGTGGAGAATGGATTTTATTCCAAGGCCTACTACAGGATTCATGCTTTGCCCAGTGTCCCAGTTTGCTTCTGTTACTGTGATAAAGCACCAACCTAAAGAAGTTTGGGGAGGAAATGGTCTATTTTATCTGGCAGTTTAGAGTTCATTGTGGACGGAAGTCAGGACAGAAACCCAAGGCAAGAACCTGGGGTGGGAACTGAAACAGAAACCATGGAGGAACACTTCTTACAGGCTTGTTTTCCACGGTTCACTCAGCTTTTTGTTTTCTTATATAATCCAAGATCACCTGCCCGGGGTGGCACTGCCCATAGCGGCCGGAGAACTCCTACATCAATCATTAATCAAGAAAACACCCCTTAGACATGCCTACAGGCTAATCTGATGGAGGCATTTTCTTAATTGAAGTTCCTTCTTTCTAGATGACTCCAGTTTAATGTCAAGTTGACAAAAAAAAAGCTTTTGAGTTTTTCCATTCTTGGGCCTGCACAGCTCACTTTCATGAAAATATTCTCAGTAGATGATCATACAAAAGCCAAAGATGTCATTGGCTGAACAAAACAGAAAGCCACAATAATAGTGATGCATTAAGTTCTCCATCTAACCCTGTGATCTGAAGTCAGATGATCAAGAGGCAAAACCCTTACACAAACATAACATAGCAGACACCAGCCATCAGTTAAACAATAGAGAACAGCTGAAACCATCTTCAGCAAAAGAAGAGCATTCAAGATAAGATCACAAAGTATGTAAACAGTTCTCAACATTAGACAATGATGAAAATAAGAAACGTGTTTATGGGCCAGGGATGTTGCTCAGTTGGTATAGCACTGTGTAGCATGCCCAACGCCCCCAGTTTGAGTCCTGATACCACGTCAACCAGGTGTAGTGGGGAACATTTATACTTGAGAGACAGAGATGGAGGCAGAAGGATCAGGAATTCAAGCCAGCATAGGCTATGTGAGAATCAAAAGAAAAAAAAAAAAGAAGAAAAAGGAAAAGAAAAAATAAAAGAAATAATTTCTGGAGTTATGCAAATGATCAGTTATGGAATTTCTTGGATACTATAATAGTGGACAGATTGTGGTTAATATTGTATTCAATTATAAAAAGAAAAGCATATTAAATCAAGTTAAAAAGAGGAAGGATACATATTTTAAACTGTAGATTTAAGTAGTAAAACTAGCTTCTTCAAAACACCCAGACAGTAAAATTATTACTGTCTATGGAGGAATTTAGCATGGTGCTTCCTTACCTAGGTGAAGACTTTCAGGGGTTTACTGAAGAGAAGGACAGAAGGGGGTCCACATTTTCACAAACCAGAATGGACATTGTGTATCTTGAGCACATATTCCATCACCTTGGCAATAAGTAAGGATGCCAGCCAGACCTTTGGTTTGAGTCTCAGCATCCCGACTGCATTGGCTGTTTTTCTTGTCCCTGTGACCAAATACAAGACAGAGGGAGTTGAAGTAGGGAGAGGTCTGTTTTGGCTCACAGCCCAGAGGACAGTCCACCATCGTGGGGAAGTCATGGTGGCTGGAGTGGGACAGTCCCTGAATGAATGACCATAGCTTCCAACACAGGTCCACAGTTGTCCCCAACAGGGAAGCAGAGAGCTAGAGCAGAACCAGGGTGCTGCTGTAATCCTCAAAGGCTGACTCCTAGTAGCTTAGGCCATAGCCTTCCAAAGCAGCACCAGCAGCTAGGGACCAAGTGTTCAAATACACAATCCTGTAGGGGATATTTCACACCCAAACCGAAACTGTGACCTACTTGCTCCATAATGCTGGGCAAGGTGACTCTTTGGTCACTGCATGTGTAAACAGATGAATAATTATGCCTCCTACCTAGGAAGCACGTGGTAAGATTTCCATGGTGCCGCTTTCTTCTGGATTATATACAGTCAGCATTCATTGTGTCTTTTTATGCACATTAGAAGTGTCCACTGATATTTGCATAAGGTTTTGACCTTTGACCACTAAAATGGATTCACTGCTAGTAAGTTTCATGTTTATTGTCTTGGTTACTTTTCTATTGCTGGGAGGACATCACGATCAAGGAAATTTATAGAAGGAAGACTTTATTGGGGCTTACAGTTTCAGAGGGTGAATCCATGGCCATCATGCTGGGGAGCATGGAAATCTGTAGGCAGACAGGGCACTGGAGCAGTATCTGAGAGCTCACATCCTTATCTGAAAGTAGGAAGCAGTGAGAACTGGGAATGACATGGGTTTTTGAAACCTCAAAGCCTATCCCTACATTTCCTCTAAGGCGACACCTCCAGCCTGGCAGTAGTGGCACATGCCTTTAATCCCAGCACTTGGGAGGCAGAGGCAGGTGATCTCTGTGAATTCTAGGCCAGCCTGGTCTACATAGTGAGTTTTATGATAGCCAGAGCTGTTGTGCAGAGAAACTCTGTTGTGGGGTATTTGTAAACTGAGTGAAGATGTGTTGCTGTGATTGCTGTAATAAAAAGCTGAACAGTCAATAGCTAGGCAGGAGAAATAGGTGGGACTTCCACAGAGAGAGATCACAGGGAAGAAGAAAGGCAGAGTTACCAGCCAGATGCAGAGGAAGCAGGATGGACAGTACAGAGGAAAGGTAACTGAACCATGTAAAGGAACACAGATCAAAAGATATGGGCTAATTTAAGTTATAAGAACTAGTTAGGAACAAGCCTAAGCTAAGGCCAATCTTTTATAATTAATAATAAGTCTCCATGTCATTATTTGTGAGCTGGCAGACCCAACGAGAAAGTCCTGCTATAAAACTCTGTCTCAAAAAAACAAACAAGCCAGGTGGTGGTGGCTCACTCTGTGAGTTCTAGGCCAGCCTGGTCTCCAAAGCGAGTTCTAGGAAAGACGCAAAGCTACACAGAGAAACCCTGTCTTGAAAAACAAACAAACAAAAAACCAAACACACAAACAAACAAGCAAACAGACAAATAAACAAACAAAAGTCACACCTCCTAATCCTTCCCAAACAGTTCCACCAATTGGGGACCAAGCATTCAAACATATGAGCCTATGGGGGCCATTCTCACTCAAACACCCACATTTACCAATAACATTTTCCAGAAATATGACAGATGAAGACAACACACTTGAATCAGGCTCTACCCTAGGGTCTATGATTTCCTCAGCCCTGCCTAGGCTGTTAACCAGGATTGTAGTACCAGTAGCCCCTCAGATCCAATATGAAAGTGGTTATCTCTTAACAGTCATGCTACTATTTTGCCAGTGTCTGTCAGGTCAGTCTTGTAGCATGTGGGATCTAGCATTGGGCAAGCCATTGATGTTTTCCTCTTCTAGCAGCTTGCAAAGAAATATGAAAGCTGGCTGTCAGGGAGGAAATTTCCAAGTCAGTTTGAAGTTGAGTACTCTGTGTCCTGCAAAGGGTGTGGTGTCTGCAGCAACGGGGATCAAGTTAGCCCAAATTCTGCAGATGGGGGAGGTGATTTTCAAGCTAGTGTCAGTTGATAGTTTCTGGGGGAGGGAGAATCACTCTTTTTTTTTTTTTTTTGAGGGTGTGGACACCGGCAAGTCTCCAGCTGAAGAGTGGATGGCCCCACACCCATGCACTGTGGGCAGCACCAATTGGTCTTAGTAGATGTAAGAGAAAGAAAGAGAGAGAGAGAGAGAGAGAGAGAGAGAGAGAGAGAGAGAGAGAGAGAAGAGAAATGAAACATGGCAGGGGGATGTGTTCAGGAGGCTATCTGGGGAGGTGAAGGGGAAGATGGAGGTGGATATATCATATTTCACATTGTACATAAATGAAAGTCTCAAGAATAAAGAAAAATAAAATAAAATATAGTAAAAAATATTTTTACATGCCACAGACACATTCTAGGATCAGGATTGTAGGGAAGAGTGGGATGGAAGGCTGGATTTGGGGGCAGGGGCTGAGTTTAGAGAAGTTAGTGACCACAAGCGTCTCGTACACACTTCATATAAGACTAGGTTATCACTAAACTCCACTTCCTACCCCACTCACTGTGTATGTTGATTTTGGTGGGATTTGAATTTTTGACACATAGTAATTATAGACTTAGCAGGTAAGCATTGATAATTCAATGTATGTATACAGTGGGGAATGAAGAGAGGGCTAATTAGCATTTCTATCATCCTCTATGCTGGGACTCTTCAAAATGCTCTTTTCTCATTTTTCAATAAAAATTGTTAATAAGTTGCTATAAGCAGTAGCTACACCACCACCACCACCACCACTACCACCTTGCTGAGGAGCAGGAGAACGTATTTTTCTCATCCACCTATGTTTGGTACTCATCACCTCTCCTTCTCTGTCCCTTCTGCACTTCACCTGGATGAATGGCATTGCCAACCCTCCACTCTCTCAAGTCAGAAAGCAGAAGACCAGCCATCCTGTATGGCTGAGACTGAGGAATTTCACAGAACACTGGACTCCAGTTTTCAAGTAGTAAAATTCTAGGACAAATTATGCAAACTAGGACAAGTTTTCCCCCAGTTCTTTTTCTTTTAATATTTTTTGAGATTATAGTATAGTTAAATATCTTCCCCTTCTCTTTCTTTCTCTCAGACCCCACACTCCCACCATATGCTCATCTACCTTGCTCTCTTTAAAATTCCTGGCATCCTTTTCTTTAATTGGTGTTGTTGATGTTGTTGATGTTGTTGTTGTTGGGTGGTGGTGGTGGTGGTGGTGGTGGTGGTGGTGGTGGTGGTGGTAGTGGTGGTAGTGGTGGTGTGTGTATGCCACTATGCTTATGTAGATATTAGAGAACAACTTGTGGGAATCAGTTCTCTCCTAGACTATGTGGGTCCTGGGGGTCAAACCCACGTCTTCAGGCTTGATGGCAGGCACCTGAATCCCCTGAGTCATTGCACTGGCCTTGTCTGTTGAATTTTCGGTCTTATTTGATCTCTAGAGCAAGCTACAGAGATAAGGATTAGTATCTCCACTTTCAGTTGAGGACACAGGCTGAGAAATGATAAGGAACTTGTAAGAACTGAAAGTCAAAAAGTGAGGAGAGGTGCCAGGAGGAAAGGCTGAGAACGCCAGGCACAGCAGCCAAGCATCAGAAGCCTCCTAAGAGGAGGGCACCGTCACCTGAATCGGGACCACACAGACTAAGTAGCTGGTGTGCTCCACATGTCTCTCCTCATCCAGAGAGAAGGCCAGCCATCTTCTTTGTCTGCCAAGTGCAGAATCCCTGATTGGACCAGTCTTGCTCTTTTAGGACCATGGCATTAAGACAGGAAAGAGAGAGCAGACACAGACCAGGGGTTCTAATGACACTGGCACTAGGCAGCCAGATGTAGAAAAGAGAAAGGGGAACATTTTAAAGACACTTCTCAGGCTGGGTGTGGTGGCACATACCCATAAATCCCAGGACTTGGGAGGCAGAGGCAGAAGGAATGTCCTGAGTTCAAGTTCAGGCTAATATACGTAGAGAATTTCAGAGAGAATTACAGGGTAAACCTTTGCTTCAGAATGAACCCTTTGTTGGTTTAAAACAAAAGCCAAAACAAAGCTTTCTCATGGTGTGAATACCCTTCAGTTCAGAATATCCTGAGTTCAGGTCCCAGCACCCACCTTATAATTGCCTGTAACTCCAGTTTCTGCTTGTTGAGCTCAGTTTTGTATCAGTGACATTGATGGCATCGTCAGGATGATGATTATCTTATTGCCACAGCAGGGTCACATGTTGTATGACACAGCATCCAGGCAGATGGGGCCTAAGAACAAAGAACAGAAAGGGTGAAGGCCTTCACAAGAGCAGAGAATTTAATCACTTGCCATGTGCTAGAGCCCACACAAATAGGGCAAGCTACCTCCCAGGCCTCCGGAGGCCCCTAGCTTAGTGGGGGTGACAGACAGCTGCTACAACCTCACTGTAATGCAGTGAGGAGATCCCCCTCCTCACTGCGAGCATATGGGAGGGGGCCTCTGTATGGCTTGATGAAGAGGTTTATACTGTCAAATAAGCTTCCCTGGTGGGAACACAGCTGAACCAAGTCTCCAGGGAAGAAAAAAGCCAGAGGGAGAAGACCCTCCAGAAGGAGGGACCTGGATAGGCAAAGATGTCAAGTCAAGAAAGGCTGGAGAGATGGCTCAGGGGTTAAGAGCACAGGCTGCTTTTCCAGAGGACCCAGGTTCAATCCCCAGCACCACATGGCAGCTCACAACTGTCTGTAACTTTAGCCCCAGGAGATCTGAACCCTCTCCTGGCTTCTGAAAGTCCCCCCTCCCCTGCCACATGGTACCCAGATATACATTCAGACAAATGCATAAAAAGAAGTAAAATCTTCCTTGAGTACAAGCAAGTCAAGGTGAGCGGAAGTGAGGTCTGAAGCAGCTACTGAAGCTTTTGGGGCTGGTATGCCACGGACCATGATAGCCCCAGAAGGGATTTGAAGAGCTAAGCAAAGCAGACGTCTTTCACTTAGATGATTTTCTTTATTTATGTACTTATTTATTGTTGAGACAGGTTGGCCTCAGATTCATTAGCAGTTGAGAATAACCTTGAACTCCGGATCCCAGTCTCCACCTCCCAGGTGCTAGGATAATGGGAATGCACAACCACACCTGGCTCAGATGGATCTTTTAATAACCTGTGCTGGAGGGCAGGGTTGGGGTTGGGAGCGACTTGAACCTGAGCTGATATCTGGGAAATGCTGCAAAGCATAGCTGCCCCTAGCCCAGCTGGCCTGTTTCCTTGGGCCCTTAACTCTGCACCCCCAAGCTTCAATTTTCCTAGCTTGAAAGAGGAGATAGTAAAACCTTGAAATATTTTGGAAGAAAAACTGTTAAGCAGTTAACTCAAAGTAGATGCTTGGAAGCAGGAATTATTGCAACAGCTTGGATAAGGGATGGTGACACCAAAAGTGAGGAAGTGGTGGGGTGGGGTGCAGGAGAGGGGTTATGTTCTAGAGAAAGCACAGGAGAAACTGGAGACTGCTCAGTGGAAGATGGTGGATTACATTGGAGAAGGGCAGGAAAAACCCAAGAAACTGCTCTGCCTTGTTAGGGTTTCTGTTGCTGTGATCAAAAGCAACGTAGTAAGGCAGGGTTTAATTTCACCTTACACATCTCAGGTCACACTCTGTTACTGAGGGAACTTGGGGCAGGAACTTGGGGCAGGAACTTGGGGCAGGAACTTGGAGGCCAGAACTGAAGCAGAAACCATGGAGGAAGAGTTCTGCTTACTGGTGTGCTTTCATGGCTAGCTCAGCCTGCTTTCTGGGCTCTCCTGTCCAGGGTAGTACCACCCACAGTGAGCTGGGCTCTCCCACATCAATTATCCATCAAGAAAATGTGCCCCTACCCAGAGGCCAGTCTAGTGGGGGGCATTTTTTTCAATTGAGGTTCCTCTTCCCAGGTAGCTCTCATGGTGTGGAGTTGACACAAACTTACCAGCACAGCTTGATTTTGATTATTTTTGCCCACACAGCACAATGGATGGAGTATTTGGGAGAGAGAGAAGGCTCCAGAAGGAAAAAAAAAATACGGTGTTAGGAAGAAGAGGAGAACGGGAACAGATGTGAGATGGGAAAAGAAACAGAAGCCCCCAGGGTCACAGTCCTCTTCACCGGCATAAGTACCAGCACCTCCGCTTACTTCTCCATTAACTGAGAAGGGGCTGCACTGCACCAAAGCTTCTCTCAGGAACTTGCTGAGTGTGATTTTCCACGTGGGCATGTGATACAGGTTGTTGAGTTCACAACAAAAATAGGAGAGAGGTGTAGGAATCGAATTTATCAGTTGATAGGCCAGGCGGTGGTGGCGCAGGCCTTTAATCCCAGCACTGGGGAGGCAGAGCCAGGCGGCAGAGCCAGGCGGCAGAGCCAGGCGGCAGAGCCAGGCGGCAGAGCCAGGCGGCAGAGCCAGGCGGCAGAGCCAGGCGGCAGAGCCAGGCGGCAGAGCCAGGCGGCAGAGCCAGGCGGCAGAGCCAGGCGGCAGAGCCAGGCGGCAGAGCCAGGCGGCAGAGCCAGGCGGCAGAGCCAGGCGGCAGAGCCAGGCGGCAGAGCCAGGCGGCAGAGCCAGGCGGCAGAGCCAGGCGGCAGAGCCAGGCGGCAGAGCCAGGCGGCAGAGCCAGGCGGCAGAGCCAGGCGGCAGAGCCAGGCGGATCTCTGAGTTCGAGGCCAGCCTGTCTACAAAGTGAGATTCAGGACAGGTTCCAAAACACCACAGAGAAATCTTGTCTCGAACCCCCCTCTCCCCCGCAAAAAAGAATTTATCAGTTGATGAGTGTGGTGATATTTTATTTGTGCTTTAACAAATAAAACTTATCTGGGGATCAGAGAACAGAGCCAGCCACTAAATTAGACATAGAGGCCAGGCAGTGGTGGCACACACTTTTAATCTCAGGATTTGGGATCTCCTGTCTTTGCTTGGGAAGGACACATGCCTTTAATCCCAGGAAGTGATAGCAGGAAGCAGAAAGGTATGTAAGGCATGAGGACCAGGAACTAAAGGCTTTTAAGCAATTCATCTGAGACCCTTGGGGATGAGGATTCAGTCTTGCATTCTGAGTAAACAGGAACTCCTGCTTTTGAGGCTGAGGATTTCATAGAGGTGAGATTGTGGTGCTTTTGGGGGGGTCCTCTCTCCAGGTACAGCCAGAGCCCCTTGCCTGCCTGCCACCCTGGAGGCACCACTACCCCGCCAGCGTCGGGGGCCCAGGGACCATGGTGAAAAAGAGCATTGAGAAAGGTGTCTGTAGCATGTCTGGTGACGAAAAGAAGGGTCCTCTCATCGTGTCCAGACCTGACGGTGCTCCAGCCAAGGGCGATGGCCCCGCCAGCCTTGGGGCGCCTGGCGGCCGCCTTACCATACCACCTCGAGAGACCTGGACACGGCAGATGGACTTCATCATGTCATGCGTGGGCTTCGCTGTGGGCCTGGGTAACGTGTGGCGCTTCCCCTACCTATGCTACAAGAATGGTGGAGGTGTGTTCCTTATTCCCTACATCCTGTTCGTGGTGGTTGGAGGAATCCCCATTTTCCTCCTGGAAATCTCACTGGGCCAGTTCATGAAGGCTGGCAGTATCAACGTCTGGAACATCTGTCCCCTATTCAAAGGCCTGGGCTATGCCTCCATGGTGATTGTCTTCTTCTGCAACACCTACTACATCATGGTGTTGGCCTGGGGCTTCTATTACCTGGTCAAGTCATTCACCACCACTTTGCCCTGGGCCACGTGTGGCCACACCTGGAACACTCCTGACTGTGTGGAGATCTTTCGCCGTGAAGACTGTGCCAATGCCAGCCTGGCCAACCTTACGTGTGACCAGCTTGCTGACCGTCGGTCCCCTGTCATCGAGTTCTGGGAGAACAAAGTCTTGAGACTCTCTGCGGGGCTGGAGGTGCCAGGGTCCCTCAACTGGGAGGTGACCCTATGCCTGCTGGCCTGCTGGGTGCTGGTCTACTTCTGTGTGTGGAAGGGGGTCAGGTCAACAGGAAAGATTGTGTACTTCACCGCTACGTTCCCCTATGTGGTCCTTGTCCTGCTGCTGGTGCGGGGGGCGCTGCTGCCGGGAGCCCTGGATGGCATCATCTACTATCTCAAGCCTGACTGGTCCAAGCTGGGGTCCCCTCAGGTATGGATAGATGCC
Source organism: Onychomys torridus (assembly GCF_903995425.1). Classification (NCBI taxonomy): domain Eukaryota; kingdom Metazoa; phylum Chordata; class Mammalia; order Rodentia; family Cricetidae; genus Onychomys; species Onychomys torridus. The sequence goes on along the minus strand of NC_050444.1, from coordinate 122,899,678 downwards.
GGGACCCAGGTTTTCTTCTCTTACGCCATCGGCCTGGGGGCCCTCACAGCCCTAGGCAGCTACAATCGCTTTAACAACAACTGCTACAAGGATGCCATCCTCCTGGCACTCATCAACAGTGGGACCAGCTTCTTTGCTGGTTTTGTGGTCTTCTCCATCCTGGGCTTTATGGCCACAGAGCAGGGTGTGCATATCTCCAAGGTGGCAGAATCAGGGCCTGGCCTGGCCTTCATTGCCTACCCACGGGCTGTCGCACTGATGCCTGTGGCCCCACTCTGGGCTGCCTTGTTCTTCTTCATGCTGCTGCTGCTCGGTCTGGACAGCCAGTTTGTAGGTGTGGAGGGCTTCATCACCGGGCTCCTGGATCTCCTCCCGGCCTCCTGCTACTTCCGTTTCCAAAGGGAGATCTCCGTGGCACTCTGCTGTGTCCTCTGCTTGGTCATCGATCTCTCCATGGTGACCGATGGTGGGATGTACGTCTTCCAGCTGTTTGACTACTACTCGGCTAGTGGCACTACCCTGCTTTGGCAAGCCTTTTGGGAGTGTGTGGTGGTGGCTTGGGTTTATGGAGCTGACCGCTTCATGGATGACATTGCCTGTATGATTGGTTACCGGCCTTGCCCCTGGATGAAATGGTGCTGGTCCTCCTTCACCCCACTGGTCTGCATGGGCATCTTCATCTTCAACGTTGTATACTACGAGCCGCTGGTCTACAACAATACCTACGTGTACCCATGGTGGGGCGAAGCCATAGGCTGGGCCTTTGCCCTCTCTTCCATGCTGTGTGTACCCCTCCACCTCCTGGGCTGTCTCCTCAGGGCAAAAGGAACCATGGCAGAGCGCTGGCAGCAGCTGACCCAGCCTATCTGGGGCCTCCACCACTTGGAACACAGAGCTCAGGATGCAGATGTCATGGACCTCACCACCCTGACTCCAGTGTCCGAGCGCAGCGAGGTCGTCGAGGTGGAGAGTGTCCTGTGACAGGCACCCCCAGCTCACATCACCAGCTCATCCTTTGGCAGTCATAACAGCCCCTGCTTTAGCCTCTACCCATCCTGCCAAGTTTGGGGGTCTGCCTGGGCGGGAGAGGGGAGGAAGCACCATGAATGCTAACAAAAATAACTTTTTCCATTTTTAATAAAATGCCAAAAACATCACCCTCCCACCCCCAAATCTTGGTGAAGAAGAACGGAACCTGTTGTATTTTGTATTGCAAACTTGGTACTGGCTGTGAGACACGATTCTGCCACAGATACAATTGATAGTGCTCCAAACCACAGAGGAGGCACACACACACAAAATTCTGCAGGGAACCATTGACCATGCCTAACAACGACTTTGAAATCTCCAGAAAAATGATAGGATCCCACAATGATGATTCCAAGTGGACTATGATAAAGCTATTAAGCTGATTAACACCACCCAGAGATCGGCTTTGGACTATAAACTGCTCAGAAGAATTTCGAGATGGCTAGCTGAGATTCCCCACAACCATGATTTCATCAGGATGATGATAATACCACTAAGAATGGCAAACACTATCCAAAGATTGGCTTTGGACTACAAACTGCTCAGGACAATTTTGAGATGGCTAGATGAGATGATCCAGCCTCACAGACCTACTTGAGCAAGGACTTGAGACAAGCCCTGCATTTTCCCATTATGCAGAGACTGGACAAGAAATGATACAGCTACCTCTCCCAGGACTTGACAATTAACCCAAAATTACTCTTTTCAGGATCCCCTAAAGATGCCTTTGCCCCCAGACAGCAGGGAGTAATTTTAAGAACATAAGGCACACATTCCTAAGAGGTAGGGTGGGTGGTTTTTGGTCGTTCAATGGGTTTTGGATAATTGTCATTGTTTAGGATGGTTGGTTACAAGTTGTTATTGTTAATGGTCAAGAAAAAGGCTAAACAAAGGAGATTAGATTTAAGGTTCTTGTTTGAAAAAAAAAGAGGATATAGATAAAAGGTAGATTATTGAATCTACTCTAAAAAAGATACAGAAATGATAGAATAAGAGTAGATTATTGCATCTACTCTGAAAAGAAAAAGGAGGATATAGGTATGATAAGATAAAAAGGTAGATTATTGAGTCTACTTTTAGAAAGCAACTACTAGTTTTAAATATTTTACATTGGATTGGATTTTTATATATTGGATACAAATTTTGTATTGGACTCACCAAAATAAAATAAATAATACTTTTTTTGGTCTGAATTTGTGAAATGCTAATGGACTGGACATTGTTAATGTAATTCTTGGCTGTATATATTGTATATACTTATTGTACTTGTATATAGTTGTATTTATATCATATATATATTGTATATAAGTTTTCTTTTATTAGTTATAATTTTGTTTTGTTTTGTTTTTTTGAGACAGGGTTTCTCTGTGTAGTTTTGGATCCTGTCTTGGAACTCACTCTGTAGCCCAGGCTGGCCACAAACTCACAGAGATCTGTCTGCCTCTGCCTCCCAAGTGCTGGGGTTAAAGGTATAAGCCACCACCACCACCCAGCAGTTATAAATTTTTTTTTAAATTTTAGACAAAAAAAAAATGGGAAATGTGGTGATATTTTATTTGTGCTTTAACAAATAAAACTTATCTGGGGATCAGAGAACAGAGCCAGCCACTAAATTAGACATAGAGGCCAGGCAGTGGTGGCACACACCTTTAGTCCTATCACTTGGAGACAGCGATCCATCTGGATCTCTGTGAGTTCAAAGCCACACTGGAAACAGAGCCAGGCAGTGGTGGCACACACCTTTAATCTCAGGAAGTGATGGCATTAAAGATTAAGCAGTTCATCTGAGACCCTCAGGGGTGAGGACTCAGAGGCTTTCAGTCTGAGGATTCATGGAAACAGGATCAGCTGAGGAGTTGGTGAGGTGAGGTTGACTGTGCCTTGTTCTGTTTCTCTGACCTTTCAGCCTTCACCCCAATATCTGGCTCTGGCTTTTTTCTATTAATAAGACCTTTTAAGATTTGAGTTACAGATGAGGGATGAGAATATATGGGCTCTAGGGCAGCATCTAAAGAGAATGATGGACAGAGACTTGACTGATCCTTGAAGCAATAAATACCTCCTAGACCAAGAAGAAAGGGCACTTTTTGGTTGTTTGAATCTGAGAAGTATGGCTTCGAGGAGCAAGAGAGAAAAGAGCAAAAGTGGAATTTCACGTCACCGAAGTCATCTAACGGGCGACGACTCCCAGTTTGCAGGAAGCCATTCCAGATTTAGCCCTGAAAGTCCTTCTCTTAGGTACGCTGTTCTTAGACCAAATGGGGTGTTTGGTCACCTGGAGTCAGTGGTACTGGGAGAGCCATATGCAGCAGTGAGTGTAGTGTGCCCATGGAACATTGGTCACAGGAACTGAGATTGGAGGAACACTGGGAGCTGCGACCAGAGCTGTTCTGCTGGGCGGTAGAGGCTAAGGCTAGGCTGTGAGAGTTGAAGGCTAAGGGCCAAGGAGCAGGAAGCAATGGAGGGTTCCCCGAGGAGTCCCAGAGTCCCTTGGAGTGTCCGCTGTTGGGAAATTCAGGGTCGGAGGGCATTTTGTTGATTTTTTTTTCAGAAAGGGAGGACCTTGAGCAAATTTCTAGGCATCCAGAAGGCAAAGGTAAGACAGCAAGGTTGAATGTTAGAGGGAAGAGGGCCTTGCTACAGAGTTGGACTCCGGGAGAAGGAGCTAACGGTAACAAGTAGGTGGATTGAGGTGGGATAGTATTTTAAGTGGAGAAATCTAAAGGAGAAAAAGGAGGGAGAGAGGGAGAGGAGGACTTCAAGGGCCAGCCCCCCAGCTACACAGCAAGCTACCGAGTAAGAATGAAAGTGAGGTCACAGAAGTGAGAAAAGGAAAAAGTGCAGAAGCAAAAGATAGACGGGGATCATTTAAGTTAAGGAAAACTGACAAGAAACAAGCCACGCTAAGGCCGGACATTTATCAGTAAGAATGGGCCTCCCCATACGATTTGTTAGGGAGCTGGGTGGCGGCCCCCTAAAAGAGTAAAGAGTAAAAAACCAACAAGAAGAAGCCTGGATACAGATGTCCACTGTCTTGCACCAGGAGAGAAAGCTTAGGGACACTTACGGTGTTGCCTCTGTTAGCTTTAAAACATTGGTCAGTGTGTGTACTGGAGATGGATGACAGGAACTAGGGGAGGCACCCCTGTATGAGCAGACTGCCAGCTTATGTCTGTCAAGGAAGAACCCCACCTTGCCATTTTCTCCAGCAGTCCTTGGGGAACTAGGCACAGAAACAAAGCACCTGAAGCAGGTGAGGCAGGAGAAGGAGGCGCCTGGTGAGGAGGCTGAGGGGGGAGCACATCTTAGACAAACCAACCCTGGGCTGAGTAACAAGGAAGGAGCTGGAAGGGCGTTGATAATTGGAGGTAATGAGGAATCCAAGGCAAAGAATAGACCGGTATTTCCTCATGACAAATGGCCCCAGGGGCAGGACTTCTGGGTTGCTTGGCCTTGAACAAGCCATTTACTGTTGGAAACTTTGGTTCTTCCCGACTCCCAGTAAGATTCCATAACTACTGTGGCCTCCCAAGCCGATCGATGTGTGACTGTACAAACCAGTATGTCCTGGACTCTTGAGCCTCTGGGCAAAGCACTTTCTGTACTTTTCCTCCTGAGTCAGTGTGAATCATTTTCTGTTCAGAAGGAAGGAGCCCTGGGGAACAAGACAAGAGATTTCAATTTGGCAAGGCCAGGTGCCAAGCTGGAGTTCCAGCCATCAGCTCCAAATTCCCATTCTTATTACTCTGCCTAAGGGGTCTCAGGAAATATTAACCACCACTGGCTGACCTTGGACAAGCTATGGAAACCATTTGCAAGCCAGGTCAACTCCACTGCCCGTGGAAGGCATGTTGCTGGAGCCCAGGGTGGCCATGCAGAAGCAGGAACAGAATGGTGGCAGGGGTAAAGGTACACTCGGAAACGGTTATTCCTGGAAAGGCCGTGGCCTCAGGCTGGGTTTTCCAGAAGCAGTGGCCAGCAGGGGTTCTTGTTCTAGGGCTGTATGAGGGTGATGCTTGCTTTGGGAAGTTGGGGGTGGGGAGCGGAAGCAGGCTGAATCAAGCCCTGGGAGGGACTGAGCAGGAGTGAAGCCACTTTTGGAGCCCTGCTTCATTCTGGTTCCCGTGGGAAGCACTGGGGCATGAGTTGTGCACAGTTAGTCTCACCAAGGGACAGATGTCGATCAACTAGTGGCTGAAGTTGAGGGGAGGGTGGTAGTGGAAAATGTTCTTGTTTGACTCGGGGCAGTTTTGTGTAGCAGAAGGCAAACTTCATCAGCAAATCCTTATAAACAAAACTCGCACGTGGTGGACATGAAGAAGGGGTCAACTCTAGCTACATTTATGATCTAAGTATGAAATGTCCCCCGCAAGGTCCCCTGTTGCTAGTGTTATGTTAGGAGGCTCTGGGAACTTAGGAAGTGGGGCCTACCTGGAAGGAGTGGGTCACTAGGGGAGGGTTCTTGGGGGTGGATTTTGTCCCCTGGTCCCTTCTCCCCCCCCCCCCCCCCCTTTGCTTACTTCCTCGGGAGTCAGTATTTAGATTTGATGAAGTCAAACAGTTTCCATGAGGATTCCTTGGGTTTTTACCTTGACCTTGGAAACTTCTGTGGTGAGTTTCATGTAAAAGTCTAAAACAACTCAGGGTTCCCCTGGGCAAATGTGTAGAGTCAGCTTGCTGTGCTTGGTGCTCTTTGGGGGCAGTGTGGCAGACCAGCCCCACATTTATTTACCCTGGGGACTCTAGAGGAATGAGGGAGAGGAGACTTAGAAACAGAGTGGAGAGAAAACACAGGATAGACTCGGGTGGGCCTGGATCCTTATCCACCAGCCCAGAACTTTATTCCCAAGGTCTGTTTCTAACAATGCCAAGGGGTGGAGCAAAAGACCTCCCCCTTGCTAGTTACAGTCAAGGGCAGATCCTTACAAACAGCTGGTACTCAGGCCCATGGTCCAGTCAACCTCTTTGCAGTCCTGCTGGGTACAGCCACTAGGAAACCTAGTGGGCTCCAACAGGATAGCAGTCATTTGGCAGGATTCCACTAAGAAACCATTACCACAGCAATCAGCAGCAAGCATTTGGTGGCACGTTCCTCTCCCAGCTGTGAGCTGAGTGGCAGTAAGGGTCACATCTGTTTCATTTATTAAAATAACTGTACCAGGTGAGAATGGATGAGGGACCGGCCTGCATCAGGGTCTCTCAGACTCTTAGATGTGTATAGGAAGACAAGTTAGGAAATTGGTCATGCTTGTTAAGATCAATCCGAGTGAGTCTATTTAATGAGTAATAGGGATTTACTAAGATAGAAATTGAAGAAATACACTGACGAATAGAGAGCTGAGAAAACAGCTAAAATTGTCCTCTGTTCTGACCAGGAGCAAATGCACCTGTCTGGCTGATCCCGCCAGGAAGAAGGGAGCACATGACTGTAGTAGAATATTATTTTAAGGTGTGTTACTTTTGTTTATATTGCATTTGTTTAATGCTGTAAAGCTGTGTTACTGTGCCTGTGTAAAACACCTGATGGTCTAATAAAGAACTGGCCAATAGCAAGGCAGGAGAAAGGATGGGTGGGGTTGGCAGGCAGAGAGTAGAAATAGAGAAATCTGGCAAGAGAAATCTAAGATCTAGGAGCCAGAAAAGGAGGGGGACTTCAGGAACCAGCCACCCAGCTACACAGCAAGCCACGGAGTAAGAGAAAGATTTACAGAAATAAGAGAACACAGAAAAGCCCAGAGGAAAAAGGTAGTCAGGATAATTTAAGTTAAGGAAAACTGGCTAGAAACTAAGCCAAGCTAAGGCCAGGTGTTGATAATTAAGAATAAGTCATCGTGTGTGACTTATTTGGGAGTTGGGTGGCAGGACCCCAAAATACCAAAGACCAACCAACAACAATACATGAACCCTCTCCCTTTTCTTTTAAGAGGTCGTGTAGGAAGGCAAGAAGCACTGCCTCTTTCAGGCCACATAGCTCAAGGTCATGGGTGGAACAAATACCACTACAGGTCATGATAGTGATCTTGCTATTTAGCAGAACATCTGGGTTGTTTGTAGTTTTTTTTTTTTTTTTTTTTTTTTTTAACTATCATCAGAACTATGTGTATATAACATAGTTTTAAAATAAACATGTATTTTCATTTCTCTGTAATAAATGTCCTAGTGTGCTACTGCTGGTTGCTGTGGGAGTTGTATATTTCATTTTCTGAAGAAATTGCCAAGCCAGGGGTGGTGGCGCACACCTTTAATCCCAGTGCTCAGGAGGCAGAGGCAGGTGGATCTTTGTGAGTTCCAGGCCACCTGGTTTACAAAGCGAATTCCAGGGCATTTAGGATTTTCACATAGAGAAACCCTGTCTTGAAAAACCAAAAAGAAAAAAAGAGAAAAGAAAAGAAAGAAAGGAAGGAAGAAAGGAATTGCTAAACTATTTTCCATAGTGGATGAGCTATTTTACTTCCTGATCCATTTTTTCTAAGTTCTCCCTAGCACTTACTAGTTTTTGTTTTCTATTTTAGTCATTCCTTATTTTATTTTTGAGAGAAAATCTCTTGTCTCCTAGGCTGGCTTCAAACTCGATACATAGCTGAGGGTGTTCTTGAACTTCTGACTCTTCTGCCTCCATCTCTGAAGTGCAGGAACCACAGACATGCAGGACCATACCCTGTTTATAAAGTGCAGGGATTGAACCCAGGGCCTCACACAGGCTAGGCAAGCTCTAGCAACTGAGCTACATCTGAGCCCTATTTGAGACATCCTTATGGATGTGCAGTCTTATTTCACTGTGGTTCTAATTTGCATCTTCTAATGGCTAATGATACTGAACACCTTCTCATGTGCTTTTCACCACATGTGTATCCTTTTTGCTGAATTTCATCTGTGAGTTTCCCCCTGTTTTTCTACTGTTTTGTATTTTCTTACTGTTGAATTTTCAGTGATGTTTATATGGTACACTTCTTTGCTGATATGTGATTGCAAATATTCCTCCCCCCTTGCCTATTGTCTTAGGGTTTCTAGTTCTGTGAAGAGACACCATGACCATGGCAACTCTTATAAAGGAAAACATTTAATTGGGTGGTTTACAGTTCAGAGGTTCGGTCCATTAGCATCATGGTGGGACATGGTGGCATGCAGGCAGACATTGTGCTGGAGAAGGAGCTGAGATTTCTACATCTTTGATCCACAGGCAACAGGAAGTGGTCTGAGATACTGGATATGGTTTGAGCATGTATGAGACCCCAAAGCCCACCTCTACAGCAACACACTTCCTCCAACAAGGCCACAACTACTCCAATGAGACCACACCTCCAATGAGGCCACACTTCCTAATAGTGCCACTCTCTTTGGGGGTCATTTTATTTCAAACCACCATACCTATAGTTTGTTCTTTCATCCAGTAGGGCTCCTTCCTTCCCTCTTTCCTTCCTTCCTTCCTTCCTTCCTTCCTTCCTTCCTTCCTTCCTTCCCTCCCTCCTTCCTTCCTTCCCTTCCCCTTCCTTCCTTCCTTCCTTCCTTCCTTCCTTCCTTCCTTCCTTTCTTCCTTCCTTCCTTCCTTTCTTCCTTCCTTCCTTCCCTCCCTCCCTTCCTCCCCTTCCCTCCCCCTTCCCTTCCCTTTCCTTCCTTCCTTCCTTCCTTCCTTCCTTCCTTCCTTCCTTCCTTCCTTCTTTCCTTTCTTTTCTAGACAGGGTTTCTCTGTGTGGCCCTGGGTGTCCTGGAACTTGCTCTGTAGACCAGGCTGGCCTGGAACTCAGAGATTTGCTTGCCTCTGCCTCCTGAGTGCTGAGATCAAAGACGTGTGACACCACTCCCTACTTTAACAGGGGTTTTCCAAGAACATTTTTTTTTTTTTGTTCACGTTCTTCTTCTTTTTTTAAAAATAGCTATGAAGTTCATTTTATCTAGTTTTTTTCTTTCACAAATCTTAAAGATTTTCTACTTTTTCTAAAAATTATTACAGTTCTGCATAAAAGTTCTCATTCTATTTTGGGTTGACATGTTTAAGATGGGAGTGTTAGGTTGAGGTGTGCCTTTCTCCTCTGGATGCTCTGCTCCAGCTCCTCTTGTTGAAAGGCAGTTTTTACTCCTTTGCACAGATTTGCTTTTGGACATAGTTTTGTGGGTCTATTTCTGTGTTCTGTGTTCTGTATTCTGTTTTGAGGTGTGCCCATCCTTTCACAAACACCAAACAGTCTAGCCTGCTATAGCTTCAGAATAAGTCTTGACCCAGGTCATCGGGTTCTACTCATCTTATTACCCCTTTTCAAAATTGTTTGAGTGGGTATAGTTCATTGTCTTTCCTATACTGTCTAGACTGGAGATGTAGCCCAGTGGCAGGGCACCTGCCTAGCATGTATGAGACTTGGGTTCAAAACACACACACACACACACACACACACACACACACACACAGGATGGGGAGGAACGGGGGTGATGTACAAGAGTAAAAGGTATAAAGGCTTATTTGGGCTTTATTTGTGTATGTGGTGCTGGGCTTTGTGTTGACCCACTAAGCTACATCCCTGCCTCTGACCTTCTATATACACTTTATAATAAGATTTCTTTCTTTCTTTCTTTCTTTCTTTCTTTCTTTCTTTCTTTCTGTCTGTCTGTCTTTCTTTCTTTCTTTCTTTCTTTCTCTCTCTTTTTTTCTTTTTTTGAGACAGGGTTTCATTATATAGCTCTGGTTGTCCTGGAACTCACTATATAGACCAGGCTGGCCTTGAACTCACAGTGATCCACCTGCCTTTGCCTCCCATGTGTTACATATAATTATCTAAAAACTTTCCTCTTTGTGGAGACCCAGAGAGGTTTCCTAGTGAGAACTTACTCAAAGTCTGAGAATCTGAGCTTGCTTTACCCAGTAGGACTGCATAACGGGATGATTTGACCACAGGCTTGGTTACCAGGGGTTTGGAAGGATCTACACTTGGCTATATGGTGTGCTTTGATCGTACAAGGGGGAGGTCTTTTGCCTCTCCTCTTGGCATGTTATAAAAAGCCTTTTGAATAAACCTTTGAGGCCATTGAGTAGTGATCCAGGCCCTCCTGAATCTCTCCTATGTTTCTGTCTTTCTTTTTGTCAACTAGGTCTCTCTAATATATTCTTATCCCTCTCTCATAAGAACCCTTCAAAAGATGGGAGCTGGCCTCCCACACCCCTTTATACATTTGATAACATTATCAGATAATGTTATAATCTTTTTCTTGGGCATCTGACATGACATTTTAATGTTTTAATAACATAAGGCTTTTCATGACAATGAGACACATCTGCTCCTGGCAGTACCAATCTATTTCATAAAAGGATGATGGGCATTAAAGAACTTCCATATGGCATTTGCTTTCTTTGTGGTAAGTTATCCATTTGGGCAAGAAACTGCCCTTTCCTCTACTGCTGACAATATGCTGTATAAACTGGACAAGCAGGACACACACACAAAAGTGACTGCCAAATTTTGCCAAGACAGGATAGGACAATCCTTTAAAATTTCTGCTTCACAAAACATCTGTCAGATATTCTAGACCTGCGGGCTGAAGATGGATGGCCCAACGTTATAGAGGAACCCTGGGGTGACTGTTCAGGCAGCCAGATGTCTCTGTTGTTTCATCCTCTTTACTCACACAATATATCCTTGTGTCTCTAATGAAGCTGAAGACTAGATAATATAGTTTTTCCTTAGTTATGATAGAAGGTAAATTAGATACAAAACTTTGGACTCACCCAAATAGGATTAATAATGGAGTATTTTCTCTGGATTTTCCAAATGCAAATGGACTGGACATTGTGAATGTAATTCTTACCTGATAGTTGCTTTTATTGTATATAGATAGTTTTACTGTGTTAGAGTTAAAACACTTTCCTATTTATTTAGATTAAAAGGGAAATGTTGCAAGATAATTGATTACACCGTGTAAAGACATGTCACTGTGGTTGGTTTAATAAACTGCTAAACAGCCAATAGCTAGGCAGGAGGTATATAGCCAAGACATCTGGACAGAGAGAGCTCTGGGAAGAAGAAAGGTGAGGTCAACCAGCCAGATTTGGAGGAAGCAGGATGGGCAAAATGGAGATGAGGTAATGAGTGAATGGAAGAATGTAGATTAAAAAATATGAGTTAATTTAAGTTATAAGAGCTAGTTAGAAACAAGCTTAAGCTAAGGGCAAGCTTTTCTTTTCTTTTCTTTCTTCTTTCTTTCTTTCTTTCTTTCTTTCTTCCTTCCTTCCTTCCTTCCTTCCTTTCTTTCTTTCTTTCTTTCTTTCTTTTTTTGGTGAGCTGGCCCAAAGAAAAATCTGTCTACAGGAAGGTAGTGTGCTGGCTATTCATATGTCAACTTGACATACAAACCAGAGTTATCAGGTAGGAAGGAAACCTTAATTGAGAAAACACCTCCACAAGATCTGGCTATAACATGTGGTGGTGTGGACAGGGGAGATTCCCCCCACCCCTTGCCTGCTGTGGCAGATGGGAGAGCTGACCCTGAGGTCATAGGAGCCGGAGAACTGTAACACTTGGGAGAGAGGGTTCTGCATGTTGCCTGGGCAGTAGAGCTGACCCTGTTGGTGGGTGTGAGAGCAGTGGGCATGAGAGCAGGAAAACTGGCCCCACCCCTTGCTGCCTGCTGCTGCATTGGGTGAGTTCGCCAGGGCAGTCCTGGAGAGCCATGGCCCACCCCAACATCCACCCCATCTATGATCTGCTGGAGCATGTGAAGGGGCCAGTCCTACAGATCCAAAGCTGCAGCATCTCTATGACACACAGTAACAACAGGATATCCAATAGGAGTCCCAGTGAGTGCCCAATATTGATAGTGTAGCAGAAGCCAGAGGCCTCGAACCAGACCAATGACTCATGGCAATAAACACTTGCAAGTAAAGATGTATGGACTGAAAGGTACACTGTGTGACTCAGTGTGTTGTACTATAGCTTCCAGGTTGAGATTTTTTTCTTTTAAATTAATTTAATTTAATTTTATTGGGGAGGTTGCAAAGGTAGAGGGTGGATACTAAGGGATGGGGAGATGAACGGGGATTTAGATGCATGATGTGAAATCCACAAAGGATCAATAGAATAAAAAAAATCTGGCTGTAAAGCATTATCTTAAATAGTAATTGATGTGGGAGGGCCCAGCCCTTTGTGAATGATGCTGTCTCTGGGCTGGTGGTCCTGAGTTTTATAAGAAAGTGCTAGCTGAGTAAGCCATGGGGAACAAGCCAGTAAGCAGCTCCCCTCCATGGCCTCTGCATCAGCTCCTGCCTCCAGGTTCTTTCATTCAAATTCCTGCTCTGTTTGAGCTCCTATCCTGACTTCCTTCAATGCTGAACAGAAATATGGAAGTGTTAAGTCAAACAAACCCTTTCCTCCCCAACTTGCTCTTTGGTCGTGGTGTTCCAATGCAGCAATAGAAACCCTAACTAAGACAAGTTGTTACCAGCATAGTGGGATACTGCTGTGACAGACCTGACCATGTTTTGGGGGAGGATTGTGGAAGGACTTTGGAACTTTGTGCTAGAAAAGCCATTGAGTGTTAAGAGCTCAGTGGAGTGTTCACGATGAACTTGGAAGATAAGAATGTTGACAGGGGTGCAGAAGGTGGAGGCCTGGCTTGTGAAGTTTGAGAGAAATTTAAAGATACCATCAGAGCAATTGCTATTTTGGATTAAGATTCTGTTATTTTGCTCAGCTGGGGCTGAAGCATCAGTCAGGATTAACAAGACACTAGCACCATTGAAGGAAAGCCTTTGAATTACTGGGACAATTGATGCTGGTCAGCTGGAGCTAAGAAATTAGCAGTGATTAAGAAGAGGCCAGCATCATTGATGTGAAATCTTCTGGGAAATGTTTCCTGAGAGTCAGCACACAGAAGCTGTGCTGCAGAGGTGGTCAAGGTTGTACCTTGTGCTGACAGCTGGACTTGGTAATATTGTAAGAGTCACCCAGGTGGTACTGGTTTGGAAGGCATGAAGGGGGCATGGAGAGCAGCTGAGGCTTGATACTGTGAGAGGCCAGGAGAGGCTATTGGTGAAGGTACAGCCTCAGTGGCAGTTGAAGGCCCAGAATTGAAGGGATCATGCAGAGAAGTTGAGGCTTGGCACCATGAAGAGAGCTTATAAGAGGCTATTGGTGAAAGTGCAGCTCTGTTGCAACAAGGGACCCCAGAGATTTGGAGAGATGCCGGTACCATGGGATTAATGTCAAGGACAGCAGCAGTGGAGTCTAGGAGACAAGCTGTGTGTGCTGCAGAGGGCGGAGCTGGAGAAGTGACTCAAGCCCTTTGGAGGAGCCCAGAAGACCGTGAGTAAATCCCAGACAACTGGACATTGAGTTATTTATACAAATTTTTTTAAATACAAGTTATTTATACAAGTTTGGCTTGGCTCAGAGTGTGATGCTCTCCCTGATTCTTCCCACGTGAAGGTAACTAATTTAATTTTGATTTTTACAGGAGCCCACAGATGAAAGACTTAGAACTTTAAAAGAGATTTGGGATTTTTAGAGAGATTGGATGTTAAAGAGCCTGAAATATTTTGTTTGTTTGCTTTTCGAGACAGTTTCTCCATGTAGTCCTGGCTGTCCTGGAACTCCCTCTGTAGACTAGGCTGGACTCAGAGATCAAACTCAGGCCTGTTTCTGCCTCCCAAGTGCTGGGATTAAAGGTATGTGCCACCAGGCCCAGTGTCCTTTACTGCACCCGCCTCATAGGTACTTGTATTGCAGGTGTGTGTCACCACACCCGGCATGCCTTTCTTATGCTTGGCTTCTGGTGAGAAATCCAGTGTCCTGTGGATTCCTCTTCCTCTTTGAGGAAGTCTTTACTTTCTGTTACTTGTCCTAATTTTCAGAAGTTTGATTACAATGTGTGTTTGTGTCAGTCTCTGGGACAAAATGCTTGAGCAAATCACCTCAGAAGAGGGAAGGTTTGCTTTGGCTCACAGTCTCTGAGGCTCCAGCCCACGCTAGGCTTCTCCGTCCCTATAGACTTATAGTGAGTCATGAGACACTGGCAGATGGAGGGAGGACATGGTGGGACACAGCTGCTTACCTCACAGCATTGAGAAAGCTGAGGGGCCAGATAGCCAAAGAGGCCAAGTCTCAGAAAGACCCTTCAAAGGCACACCCTCAGACACCGGCCTCCTTCAGCAGCCCCACAGTGTCTACCCTGCTAGAGTCCTTTCAGATACGAACCCATGAGTGATTAAACCATAATCATGCCCTCTCGACCCAATCCTTTTCCCAAACCTCTGCCTCTGAAGATTACGATGAAGATAAAGCCTTGGCATAGAAGCCCTTGGGAGACACTACCCACAGCAGTGCTGGTGAGGATGCTTGTGGGCTCATTCTATTTGGTGTTTACTTGGTTTTTTTTTTTTTTTTTTTTTTTAGTGCTCTCATAATCCCAGGACACTGCCTCGTCTCTCTTATCCTGTGAGGACACAGTGAGAAAGCGCTATTCTGTGGACCTCAACGGAGAAAGACAACCCACATGAAGAGAAGGGCCTTTTTCCACCAGGAGAGGGGTCCTCTAGGAGGCCTCTTCCAGTATCATCCCAGTGGGGAGAAGCAGGGGATCTACTTACCTGCAGAGTGTAAGTCCAGGCTTCCCATGGTTTCCACTGACAACACATCAGCGGTGCTTGCCACCACCTGGCAAAGATGGAAGTTCCAGCCCCCTACTGGCTTTCTTTGATGCCTTCCCAGTAGGGGTTTGAGATATCTCACCACAGCCTGGTCAATATGGGATCTAAACTCTCTCCTCCACCACTGTGTGGCATTTGGCTTCATTAGAATTATTCAGTTCAAAAGTTTTCTGTTTTCCTTTGTGCTTTTGTGTGTATGCACGAACATGCAAAGGCACATAGAGGTCAGAGGTTAATACTGTGTCTTCCTAAATTGCTCTCCACGTTATTATTTTAAGACAGTGGTTCTGAACCTGTGGGTTGAGACCCCTTTATAGGGGTGGTCAAGTGACCCTTTCACAGGGGTCACCTAAGACCATTGGAGAACACAGATATTTACACTATGATTCATGACAGTACAAAATTACAGTTATGAAGTAGCAATGAAAATAACTTTATGGTTGGGGGGTCACCACAACATGAGGAACTGTATTAAAGGGTCGCAGTGTTAGGAAGGTTGAGGTCCACTGTCTGACCATCAAGTCCCAGGGACCTTTGCGTCACTCCCGCAGCACTGGAGA
This sequence comes from Onychomys torridus, assembly GCF_903995425.1. NCBI lineage: Eukaryota > Metazoa > Chordata > Mammalia > Rodentia > Cricetidae > Onychomys > Onychomys torridus. The sequence continues at coordinate 122,884,459 of NC_050444.1, read as the reverse complement.
TACAGGTACAACTTTGCCTGGCTTGTTCTGTCAGCGCTGGCATCTAACTCAGGTCTTCGTGTTTGTGCATCGAGCTCCTCACCGCCCAAACTGTCTCTCCAGCCTGACCGCTTTCTGTCTTTGTGCTCTGGCCCTCTGCTGCGCCTCTCACTGGAGATGGCTTTCGCTGGGGGTTTCCTGCCTCACATCCATTGATGTTTTCAGATCAAAGTCTCCTTTAAGTCTTTCGGCTACATAAGGCTGAAGAGGAAACTCGGGGTACTCACTGAGGTGGAGTGTTCACCTTTTTCTGGAAGTGTTACAATTTTATAAAACACAGGAAACCCAGGCTAGAAGACTAGCCCATGGTTGTTTAACTTCAAGACAAGTTGTCAGAACTGCAAGAAATCCCTTCCTGGGAGGCAAGTTCCTCCTCTGGCCAGCACCAAGCCCTGCTCTCCTGCCAGCATGGGTTCCTGGGGATTTAATTCTTTGGGGTCCATTGTTTTAATAGCCTGAGAGCAGAAGGAAGGAACACAGTGTCTCTCTGTAGCATGTCCTTTCCTGTCAGAGACACCATCACACTTGGTGCCTAACTGCTCTGTCTTCCCTTTACCTCTCAGAGTCATCTTCAATTTCCTTCATTTGCAGCCTCTACCCCATGCCCCTGGGCGTGGGTAGAGTGAGAGAGAGGTTTTACTTTGATTTCTAGTTTTACTAGAAAGAATAAGGAAAAATAAGGAAAAGAATCTGTTCCACCATCCCATAAGGAGGCATCATCCATACACACACACACACACACACACACACACACACACACACATATGTATATATATATTTACTTTTTTAATGTTTAAGAAGTATGTTTATATAATTATTTATTTGTGGCGTGTGTGTGTGTGTGTGTGTGTGTGTGTGTGTATGTGTGTTTGTGTGTGTGTGTTTGAGGGACATGTGAGAGGCCGGGGTGGGAGCAATCTGTGTGTGTGTCAGAGGCACATCAGCTCACTTGTGCTATACAGCTGACAATGTTGACAACCGAGTCTGCATGACAGACAGGTCCTCTTGCCATTGGCCCTATCGCGGCCCTTCAGCTCAGACTCACACTGCCTGCGTTCCCCCGGCTGCCCCTTGGCTCTCGTCCTGTGTCACTGGCCGTGTTGCCCAAGCCCGGGGCTGTTCTGGAGTTACTCAAGTTCTCTCTACCCTAGGGGCTTAGTAGGTTTTGACAGCCTGGAGTGACGATTTCCCTAAGTCTCGGTTTTTTCTTACCTGTACGGAAATGGGATCTGGGAACGAGTGAGATGGCTCAGCAGGTAAGCACGCACTATGTCAGCCCGATGACCTGACTCTGAACCCCAGAACCCATGTAAAGGCAGGAGAGGACTGCCTCTGTGAAGTTGCCCTCTGACCTCCTGCCCACCCCTGTACACAAAACTAAAAGAATAGGATGCAGAGCATGGGAGAATATATGGATGAGGTGGCATGTGCCGAATTCTTGCCGAAGGTGCGAGGGAGTTTTCATATGCAGTAGTCTGACCTCCTTTCTTTCCTTGCATTGCTTAGAGAAAGAGGACGGTGGGACCATTAAACACAGAGATGAGGAGAGTAGATTGGGAAGGTGAGGGGCGGAACACCCCTCCCACGCTTGCTCACATCTGGAGAGCTGTTGACTTCCTGGGTCCTTATTTTTCAAGTGACAGGAGCCTCCGTTTCCGATTCTCACAGGAGATCTGAATGTCCATTGCATCAGACAGAGAGAGCTGCCCAGATCCGACACTAACTCCTTGTGGAAGAGGCTGGCAGGCCCACCAGGCTAACAGGGTAGCCCGCGGGGCAGCGACGCTGAATGAATTTAGCGCCTGTGAACGAGGCCGGATTGGCAGGCCCTGGGACAAACTCCCTCTTTGTTCTCAGGACACCCCCTAGACAAACAGAGCCAGTTTTCTTCAGGGCCCTAGCCACACTCAGCCGTGAGGAGAGGCGCAAATGCCTCTTGATTTCAGCCCTAGAAGGAATCAGTTTATTTGCGTCTTGGAGATCCAAAGGCAGCCTGTGGGCTTCAGGGGTGAGCTTATATTTGCCAAGTTACCACCTTCAAATGCTTATTCACTGTAGCCTACAGTGAGAAAAACAGTTTAACACCTTGAACCAGTCTCTCTCTCTCTCTCTCTCTCTCACACACACACACACACACACACACACACACACATACACACAAACACTTTTTTTCACATGTTTAAAATATGAAATGGGGCCAGAGAGATGGCTCCGTGGGCAGAGTGCCTGCTGCATAAGCTTGAGGACCTGAGTTTGGAACCCAAGACCCACCCCAAATCAGGCATGATGGCAGGTAGCTGTAACCCTGTGCTGTGGGGCTGACGTGGGAAGGTAGGGATGGTGGTTCTATGGCTAGGCAGCCTAGCCAAAATGAGAGCTCCTAGTTCAGTGGGAGACCTTGTCTGAAAAAAAAAAATAAGGTAAAGTGGACAACTCTAAGGAAACAGAATTTTCCAGACACTGCAGGGTTGATGCACATATAAACTTATTATATAGCCTGTGACAGCGTGCACAGGACCTACACATGTTCAAGCCAGACAAAATCCCAGCACAAAGAAGAGGAAGTGGGCACCAAGTCCCACCCCTAACTAAGAAGCTATTTGCACTGGATACGTAATGGGAGAAGAAAAATCAGTTTCCTCTAATGGGATGACACTGGGTATATCCACCACACTTCAGGGCGGGCCCATGCTCAGGAGTAGTTACCAACACAAAATGGATGCCACTGGTTTGGTTTGGTTTTGAGAGAGAAAGAACATGAAGGTGGGTGGGTAGGAGAGGGAGGGTATCTGGAAGGAGTTGGATAGGGGAAATATGTTGTATGAAAAAAATTTTAATTAAAAATTTAAAAAGATTGGGTAATGACAGAATATATCTGATTTGAGCTCTGGTCTCCACATGTGTACAAAGTTACATACACATACCCCCACCCTCACACCTCCACACACCTCCACACACTTCCACCTCCACACACTTCCACCTCCACACACCTTCACTTCCTAATACCTACACCCACATACCCACCCCCACTCCCATACTCCCCCCCCACCCCCTCCCCCGTACACACCCCTACAGACACTAAAATGTGAAGTGACCTCAGCAATCAGGATGTGCTTAAGATCAATAATGCCATGTGAATTGAGCTTGAGTTTGGGGTTATGGATGATATAAATTTGTAGATTTATGGCTAAAAAAAAAAATTAAAGCCAGGCATAGAAGTACATACTTGTAATCCTAGATCTGGGGAATCTGAGGCAGGGGAATTGAAAGGGCATGTGTCACCACGCTTGGCTCTGTTCTCTAGTATGGCCTTGAACACACAGAGACCCTGCCTGCTAAGTGATCAGGTTAAGGGCGTGTGCTGCCTGACTTTGTTTACTTAAAAATGGTGGGCCTTCCCCCCCTGATCTCCAGGCAAGCTTTATTGATCAAAGCACAAATAAAATATCACATTTCAGCACAAATAAAATATCACCACACACACACACACACACACACACACACACACACACACACACACACATGTATATATGAAACTTCTCTGAAAATGCAGACATGGGCCAAGACATGGGTGTATCCCTTTAACCCCAACACTTGGGAGGCAGAAGCAGGAGGATCTCTGTTGAGTTCCAGGCTAGCCTGGTCTCCGTAGAGAGTTCCAGGATAGTCAAGGCTACACAGACCCTGCCTTAAAAATAAAGATAAAAAATAAGACACTGTATAGGAACATATTCTTCCCCTACACTTTAGAGATTCTAGTTTTTATGAAAAATTGATCAATCTTTCTGTTTTGCCACCTAAAGAAACTGTTTCCCCACTGTCTATTACTAAGAAAAGCTGATCATTGTTCTATTGAAACAAACTGCCTCAAGAAGTTAAAACTGTCTGGAAATTAACTCTTTTTCTAGTTGGAACTGGACTATTGTTTCCCTTCAAGTTCAAATCGGCGGAAAGTCTACTTATCATGTATAAAGATGATTGTTTGCTTAGCTACAGTTATTTTGCAGTGGCAGGGCATCAAAGCTGGGTGCTGGACAGGCAAGGAAAGTGCTGCATCACACTGAGCTGTTCCCTAAACTGTAGTTGTATAGCTTAGGCTGTTCTTGAACTCACCACATAGCAGAGGCTTAAACTCAAGATCTTATGCCTCAGTCTCTCAAATGTTGGGATTATATGCTGATATCACTATACCTGGCTTCCACCCATAGAAGTTTTAAAAACATTAAAAAATTGTTTTTATTATTTTATTATATATTTTATTATTTGTTTATGATATTATTTATTATTTTATTTATTATGTGTGTTTTGTCTGAATGTTTGTCTGTATCATGTGTGTACAGTGCCCTTGAAGGCCAAAAGAGGGTGCAGATCCCCTGAAACTGGAATTACAGATGGTGGTAAGCTGCTGCGTAGATGCTGGGAATTGAACCCAGGTCCTCTGGAGGAGCAACCAGTGCTCTTAACTGCTGAACCATCTCTCCAGTCCCTAGTCATAGCTGTTTAAACTGAAGTTTTTAATTTTTTTAAAACATGTGTCTTGGTCAGTGTTCTATTGCTGTGAAGAAATATTATGAGCACAGCAACTTTTATGAAAGAAAATATTTACTTGGGGCTGGCTTACAGTTTTAGAGGTTTAGTCCATTATCATCATGGTGGGAAGCATGATGTCATACAGGCAGACATGGTGCTGGAGAAGGAGCTGAGAGTTCTTCTTCTGGATCTGTAAGCAGAAGGAAGAGAGAGAGCCATTGGGCCTGGCTTGGGCTTTTGAAACCTCAGAGCCTACCCCTAATGACATACTTTCTCCAGCAAGGCTACACCTCCTAATCCTTCTCAAGTAATGCCACTCCATGATGATCAAGTATTCAAATATCTGAGCCTATGGGGGCCATTTTTATTGAAACCACCATTAACACGCAATCTGTATCCGTATATGGTGTCATCGGTCCAACTTCTGTTAAGGGACAAACTCTTGACAGCCATTGTGTGGACTGGATCCATTTTCTGTCCTTTGCCACCCTGCTCTGTCTTAGGAAAGTGATCTCTGGGGACTTCCTCCATGGCTGTCTTTTCTTGTAGCTTCTGGAGCTTGGAGGGCTGGGGAGAGTGGGTTTTGCTATATCTATTTATCTCTCAGCTCCCACCAGATGGTCTTCCCTACCCAGGCTGCCCTGTCTCTAGGTTTTCGTGACCACTTCCTCTTCTGGGTTTGGCTGTTTTTGAAGGTGTGATCTCTGCATCCTGACTACTTTTTTTTTTTTTTTTTTGGACAGGGTTTCTCTGTGTAGCCCTGGCTATCCTGGAACTCACTGTGTAGACCAGGTTAGGATCCTCCTATCTGCTTCCTGAGTGTGCTGATTAAAGGTGAGCACCACCACACCTAGCTCTGACTTTTTTTTTTTCTTCCAAGACAGGATTTCTCTGTGTAGTTTTGCGCCTTTCCTAGAACTCACTTTGTAGACCAGGCTGGCCTCGAACTCACAGAAAACCACCTGCCTCTGCCTCCTGAGTGCTGGGATTAAAGACGTGTACCACCACCACCTGACAACTGTACTTTTATAATTTATTTATAAACATTACCTAAACTACTCAATTTGAGTAGGACATCTGTTGGCCAGGTCTTGACTTTTATACTACTTCCCATGTATCTTCTTACAATATTGTCTATTTTATGGCTTTTTACTCTGCTTGGTGTCCTGAGGCCTATTACAGAATACAAGACTCACATTTCTCTCTTTTGCATCTGGTGTGTTGACAGGCAATGATGATGATACAGGGCTTCCTAGGGAGTTTGGAAAACCACTAAGGCCTGAGCCCCACCTACAGAGCCTCATGCTCTGGGTCTGGGTGGCCCTGGGTCTCTGATGCCAGGAGCTTCAGAGGAAACCTGTGATGAAAGGGGCATGTATGACTGATTCTGTAGTGTGTCTAGAAAAGACTGAATGAAATCATCCTGAGCCACCTCCAACTCTCCATGCAACATCTGTCATGTGTGTGTGTGTGTGTGTGTGTGTGTGTGTGTGTGTGTGTGTGTGTGTGTATGTGTGTTCTTTCACTGTCTTGCCCTGGATCTCATAGTTTTCAGTGGTCTCTTAGTCTGATCCTGGGGGCTGAGGCCTAGATGTGAGCATAGGTTCTGACTGCATACAGCACTGCCCTCTTGTGGACACTGGCTAAGCTGTGATGGTGTCCTACATGTTCTTCCCTGTCATCTATCTCTAAGAACCAATGAGTTTTCAAAGGGTGATTTAGTCAAACATGGCAGAGGCTGTGCTAGCCTCTCAGAAGGCAGCCATTTCCTTTTCTTTAACAGTACTTGGCAAAGGAAGATGTCCTATTTCTCAGTCATTAGAGTTCCAAGAGTTAGGTAATTGGTTTAGAATTAGCTCTCCACAATGAGGGGGCCAGGTGGATTAATTGCCTTGCAGAATAAACCTAATTAAAAATCAGGCAGAGAATTTAAGACAAATCACCCCCCCCCCCGACACACACACACACACACACACACACACACACACACACACACACACACACACACACACACAGATGAGCCCCAGGGAGACAGCACAGCACAGTGGAAACTTGGAGAATTGCAAGGTCAAGGGAGCAAAGGTTCCTGTGTTCCCTTGAGACAGGGAGAATGTGACCCTTGACCCCACCAGATGCCTCTCCTGTATTTCTTCTGAACCCCTTGTAATTCTTTCCTGTGGCTTCATTCTCTTCTTATCTTCTGAGCCATGTCCTCAGTTTCCCCCTGCTGGCCATTTCCCACCACACACCCACTCCTTGCCTTTGTTCAAGGATTAAAAAAACAAAACAAAACATTCAGTAGCTCCTTTACAGCAATAACGGTAGCAACCTGGCAGCTGAACCCATCCATTTATATACAGTGTGCTTTACTGATCTGCACGCTTGATGTCATGTTATTGTTAGCAATGATGTAAAAGGAAGGACATTCATTTATTCTTTTTGATGGGAAAGATACAAGAAAGAATGAATGTGTTCCTAAAATTAGATACATTCATGAAGTAAATTTTTGGTGTCATCTCTGGTTAGCTGTTTACAGTGATTGTTGGTTACCCATAATCTCTCTCGGTACAAAGCATAATAAATATTCTTCCTAAGGGCATTTCAACATTTCTCAATTTTCACACGTGATGTGGATTTGTAGATTTATCATGCATTTGCCCCCTTCCTGTTCCTTGGCACTGGGAGGTGCTGTTGGCTAGTCTAAGAAGTAGTGTGTTCCCGTTCCGTGTTTGGCAGTTTTGTTTTCAATTATGCATATGCCCATAGCACATCACTGGCCAGTGCTAGTCAAGGGAAGGTGCGCGTCAATGCCGCCTCACAGAGCAGGAGCATGATGCTCTGCTTTCCTGCAGGAAAGGCTATTGCAGGAATGACTTATAAGCATGAAACTCCAAAGACAGAGAAGGTACATAACACACCTGCATAAGTTTGCCAGCAGAAGGTGGCCAGAGGACTCCTGTCTTAGAGCTGAGGTCCATAAACGCACAGGTCATTTTGAAAATGCTGTGATGGAGGAGTGCCTGGGAGTTAGATCGACTTCCCAAAATGATGGGCATTTCAAGTTAAACAGCAGCCTCACTGGTCAAACCTATTGGTGTCAGACCCGAGTCTGAAGTCTCTTTTTCTTCTCCTAATATCAGTTTTTCCTTGGGCAAGATAGGAAAGTTCCCTAAGCCTCATTCTCCTTGTCTGAGCAGTGGGGTTAAAAATCCTTGCCTTGTACAATAGCTATGGGGCTGTCTATGATAAACACCAAGCAATGTCTAAAGGCAGGTGTCAGGTTCCATGAACGGGACTGATTTTGGTCCTTGGGTGTGGTTTCTTACAATGTCACACTGGTTCTCTGGCCCACAAAGGACTGCAAGGGCAGCAGGTAACAAGAAGGACAAGAAAATCCAGGAACACTGCCTAGAGAAGTCCATGAGCACAATTCACTGGGTTAGGTAACAGCCAAGAAAGCTCATGGTAGCTGAAGAGCCACACTCAAAGTGCACCTGTTGCCAGCTCCTGTGGGCTCAGCCAGTGGAGGCCTTCCTGTCTCAAGTGTCTTAAAAGGAAAATGCAAAGGGAGTTTGCCTGGCCCCGTGTCCCCCTCTCCACTAATGGAGGCCATTGAGGAGAATTCGAAAGGTTTGCAGATCATTCACTGGGGCTAGCACAGTGGAGTGGCAGCATGTATGCCATCTACTTCCCCATCTCTGTATCCCCAGTCAGCCCTAACTCTTTCTGCAGTCATAATTGTAATTTCCAGGACTCTCTGGAGGAATAGAATGAATGAATGAAATAGAATGAATGGGATGAAAAATGTGATTTTTTTTTTTTTGGTTTTTCGAGACAGGGTTTCTCTGTGTAGCTTTGTACCTTTCCTGGAACTCACTCTGTAGCCCAGGCTGGCCTTGAACTCACAGAGATCCGCCTGGCTCTGCCTCCTGAGTGCTGGGATTAAAGACATGCAAAAATGTGAATTTTTAAAGTCAGCTTTAAAAATAGTATCAGGAGAATCATGCCAGAGAACTGAGAACCTGGTACTTACTCGGACGCTAAGGCTGGTGCCTCAGCAGTTGGAGTAGCCCCACAGTGGCTGTATCTCTCTCACTGGGGATGTCAGGAGGATAAGCAGTAGTCCACGAGGCTGGGCACCTTGGTGGTCCCCAGTCTGGTGCTGGAAGTGCAGAAGGTTCCCGGGGGACAGCTAGTCCTAGTCCATGAGAGCTTGGAAATGCGGGTTCTGAGATCAGTGAAGGGATCAGCAGCAGCAACACGGCAAATCTCCTCAGCGCCAGAGGGAAGGCCAAGGAGCAAAAGGTGAGATGCCCTTCCTTCTGCCACGCCCCTTTTAACCAAGATGCCACCAGAAAGTGCTGTGCGCAGGAGTTAGTTGGTCTTCCCATCAGTCAAGGCAATCTGGTCGCTTTCAGGTGAGGCTTCCTACCCAGATGATTCTAGTGTGTGGCAAGGTGACAGTTAAACCAACCATAGTGACTTCCTACCAGGGCTTTACATGGGTTATGTACTGTCTCTTAATTCAGGGACTTCTATTCATCTGTGTTTTACATTTTGATGCTTAGCCTTCCTTCTTGTGCTGAGCAGATTTGCACTAATGAGGAATTTGGCACAGTGTAGTTGGAGAGTTTCTCTCCAGGTGTCACCAAGCCCCCACAGTCCCATAACCCACGTATAAAATAATTGCTCAGACGCTTATATTACTTATAAACTGTATGGCCGTGGCAGGCTTCTTGTTATCTACTTTTTTTTTTTAATCTTAAATTAACCCATTTTTATGAATCTATACTGTGTCACGTGGCTCGTGGCTTACCAGTACCTTACATCTTTCCCTGTCCCAGCCTTCACTTCCCAGTTCTTCACTCTCCCGACAGCTGCAGTCCTGAGTCCGCTTCTGCTACTGGACACTAGGGGGTGCTGTTGGCTAGTCTACGACGTAGCGTTTCTCCTAGCCTAGGTTTGGTGTTTTTGTTTTCAAATTTGTCCTTCCTAAGAACTCGGTGGAGGGCTGCTGAGATGGTCAGTTCCTGAGGCCTGAGCCAGTCTTTTCTGGCTCCTCCCTCACCTTCAAGGTTAATCACTGTTGTTGAAGCAGGAAGGCACAAACAGTTTTTTGGAGAGTCTGAATTTCCTCCTCTTCTTTTGGGGTGTGTGTGTGTGTGTGTGTGTGTGTGTGTGTGTGTGTGTGCGCGCGCGCGCGCAAGTGCACACCTGTGGATGTGGAGGCTAGAGGAGAACACTGGGGGTTCCACTCTATCTTTTTCTTAGTGTCTTGAGATGGGTTGCTCACTCACCACGAAGCCCCAGAGAGCCCCTTGTCTCCACCTGCCATTGTTCTTGGGCTCTAGGTACATACAGCCACACTCAGCTGTTTTATTTTTACTTTTTACTCAATGATCCATCTCCCCAGCCCCTGCACTTCCTTTCCAATCATCTTCTTCAGCATTTTGCCCTTGTTCCAGAGGAAGGTATTCAAAAGCAATCATAAAAGGCAAGGTGTTCGAGGTAGAGTAATGGTCCCCAGGGATGTCCCCTCCTTAGTCCCTGGAGCATGAGAATATGGGACCTTAAGTTGCACAAGGGACTCTCTAGGTATTACTAAGGATCTGGGCTATTCCAGCAGAGGTGGAAGCAGTCCCAGTGAGGGAGACAGGTTAGCGGAAGAGATGTGAGCATGGAGGCAGGAGGCAGGAGGCAGGGGAAGGGATGTGAGCATGGAGGCAGGAGGCAGGGTTACAGGGGCATGTGATGTCTGCCTGGCAAGACAGAGACCATGACTGATGGAATGAAGGGCAAGGGCTTCAGGAAGCCAGATTCCTTCCTGGCGTTTTTTAAAGAGAAGTTAGTGCCTTGAGTCAGCCCAGGGAGGGAAGCTAATGTTGGACTTAGGATCTCTTGAGCAATGAGATTATGCATTTATAATCTTAGTTGTTTTTTCCACTGACTTCATGGTAATTTATCCTAGCAGCCAAGGACCACTGACAACATGAGGAATATCTGAAACTGCATCTGCCTGTGGTAGCCATCACTGCTGGTCCACCCCAAGGCCATCGTTAATGTCCCCTCCTTTGTCTGTTTTCCAAGTACCCTCAATGCCAAGATGCCTTTGCACACTAGGATAGCCCAAGGAGTCCCAAGGAAAATCAATTGGGAGGAGATTCTCCCTACTTGGGAAAAGAAGAAAAATATTCAGTGAGAGCTTCTCTTTTGACTTTGATTCTCCCCCCACCCCACCCAGTCCTGTCAAAATTACTCTAGATCAGCCTTTGGAGAATGCGATGTCTAGAGCCGCAGCTGTTCTGAGGACTCTACGTCCAAGCATCATTCTTTCAACCATCCTTTTGCCTTGAAACTACTCTTAAGACAGCCCAATATGGGCCCTAGCCTTAATGTCTCCCTTCACCTTCTAAACCACGTTCCTAGTTACAACATTTCCTCCACAGAAACACATGAAATCAACAACTATTTACTGAATGCCCCAGGCTCCCAGCTGAGCATGGAATTGAAGACAGGAATTAAGCAACCCTGCTCTGGAGGCCTCACGGTCTGTGTTAATTGGATCTTTGTGGGTTGTGAGTGCCAGAAACTCATCTTTGCTATAGTGATGCTATACAGATTGAGACAGGAAACTAATTTAAGGTACCTAGCATGGTTCTTACTAAATGCTATTGCATTGCAATTATCAGGGGACATGCAAAGTAAGACTTTTACATGGTTTTCATCTTCATAAAGAACCAGAAACCAACAAGACTTACAGTGACGACACCCTACGAAGCCAGCAAGAAGAGCTTCAGATCTGGAGTTATGTTCTTGGTGGCAGTGAAGACCCTTGGCAGGGTGGTGACTTGGCCTTGGAAAGGTTTTCCATATCTGCCATGGCCCCTTTCCCCTCTTTCCTAGGGCATGGATGTGGGATGATAAAACAGGTGAGAACCTGTTGTAGGTAGCCATCCCAGCATTGGCCTGGAAGTTCCAACCCCCCTGAGGCTTCGGTAACGGTCACTCCCACAAGGCGGGGCGGAGGGAGGAAGCTGAAGACCCAGGATCTAGAGGAGAGCTCTCTCTTGGCTCTGGGACCCTGGACGCTGGAGGTAGACCGAGCAGAGTTCTCCAGAGAACACCACCAGACTGCGCCATACCTTTGCCAGACCCTGCAACCTACCCCTTCATTTGTAAGTTACCCCACAAAATAAACCTGCCTTTTAACTACGTGGAGTGGCCTTAATAATTTCACCAATAAGAACCCTTAGAGATCATCCAACCTGGAAACAGTCTTGGCATTGCTCACTTCTGGTTCCTAATGGCAATTGCCTGGAGAGCTGTGCTGCACCTTTATCCTGAGTCAGGGTGTTATGACGGGTCCCAGTGTCTGCACAGCTCTATCTCTTCTTTGGCAACATGTGTGGCATGGCCTTACTATATACTTCACCTTGGCATTCTCTAAGGAAACTGAGTTTCTGAGTTTCTGACTTAAAGCCATATCTTGAACCAGAGACATAATGGGAAAAATGTTTTTTTCTTATTTGCAGACCAACTCTTTTTTTTTTTTTTTTTTTTTTTTTTTTTTTTCGAGACAAGGTTTCTCTCTGTAGCTTTGGAAGCTGTCCTGGAGCTCACTTTGTAGACCAGGCTGGCCTCGAACTCACAGAGATCCGCCTGCCTCTGCCTCCCAAGTGCTGGGATTACAGGCGTGCGCCACCACCGCCCGGCTCAGACCAACTCTTAAGGTTAAGTGTTGTACTAGATATTTTAGCCTCCATTAGAAATATTTTTTACATTAAATAGTTAGCTAGTTAATTAATTAATTAATTAATGTGTGTGTGTGTGTTTGTGTGCACGAGTGTGCATGTGTGGGTGCCCATACTGTGGCACACATGTGGTGGTCAGAGGACCATTTATGGGAATTAGTGCTCTCCTTTCATGTGTGGGTACTGGGGATGGATCACAAGTCATCAGACTTGGCAGCAAGCACCCTTACCTGTGGGGCCATCTTGCTGGCTCTCAGCTTCCCTTTCTTACCTTGGTAGGCTTTTCATGGCTTAAATGGAACCCTAGAGCAACCTAGGATATTAAAGACCATAGCTTCTAGTCTCAACCAGATGTTTTGTGATTACAGATGAATCTTGTCTTAGACCTCTTTCCTTATTTTAACAAAACTGCACAGTCGAAGCACTGTGAATGTCCATAACTTATCTAAGAAATGTCAGTCAAGACAGTGAGCATGTGAGGAGCATGCTGGCAGAGGACACCCTCGGACCTGGGCGGGCTGCTTCTGTTGGTAAATGGGGGTCTAGTGTATGGCTGTAAGAGGAGAGAAGAAGGGCTAGAGTTGGATTTTTCTGGAAATAAAACAAAAGAAGCAAGCATTTTAGCTCTCAGGCTGCAGAACTGAGGCTCTTTGGTGCATGAGATCTGGCATTTGAAGGAGTCCCGCTTTGCACAAGCATTGGGTCCTTTTGGGAATACAGCTAGGCTGCCCTCAGGTTCCACACCGGGCACTTTGGATTTGCTGGGAATGCGGTGATGCAGGCTGATGCAAGCACAGAGTGCTTTGGAAATTATAGAGCACCTTGCAAATTCTAAGTAGAACAGTAGAACTCCACTGGTCTTAGCGATGGCCTGGGTTAACTTTGCACTTTTCACAATGAGCCTGGTGTGTGTGGAGGAGGGATATGGATAAGGAGTCCATGGCGATTCAGCTTCCTAATGACCTGGCTCCAGCATCATTGAAGAAGCACACTGAATTTTCCAACGGAAGTATTACAGACCACTACCGCAAAACCAGAGCAAAAGCAAAGGGAATTTTTATGGCTTAGTAGAAACATGACCGTAAAACCAAATAGTCCCCCCACCCCCCAACACATTGCAGCATTAAGAATCTATAAATCCTTTCACATATTTTATCCTGTTGATGTTCCAGAATCAGAAGGGGGCTGCTTCTCCCTCTTCTAGAGAAGGAGGGACAAGGCAGGCCCAGGGGGGCTAAGGGGATGGTAGATAGCTGGGTGGTGAACCCCTGGAGAGGCTGGGACTTGAACCCAGGATTTCTATCCATGTGGCCATCAATCTCTGGGGAACATGGTTTCCTGGAGTGAAGAAGGAGGAATGAAGAGATCAGAGTGCTGGAGCAGCTAGAGCTGTGGATTTCAGGGTGGACCTGCATGGTGGGGGTCGGGAAAGCAGGAATCCAGGCTAGACATTGCATGGACGGGCAACTGGCTTGGTCGCTGCCACTCGTGATATCCAGAGTTTTGCTCTGAGTCAGGCAAGGGGCTGCTGGCTTTTTATGTATAATCTCATTTAATTCATAACAAGTGCTATTATTTTTTAGGATGAGGACACAGAAGTTATATATGCAGCTTGCCCAAAGTCACACATTTTAGAGGTGAAGCTCAGATTAGAAAATCTGTATGTATGGCCACTATGTTGCATGAGAGTTGTGGGTTCATTCAGGTGTGGAGAAATAAATGTGTGAAGGGTGGCTGATAGCGTGAGGGGAGGCTCCTACACGGCAGATTAGTAAGCTCTGGGTATGGTCCTGTGGGCCATGGAAGGCACTCTCTGCTCTCCCAGAATGGCTCTGCCTTCAGTAGATGCCTGCGTGGCTACTGCTGTGTGTCTCTGGCATGAGCTTTTCTACTGCCTCACCCTCTTTGGAAGGGTACATGTACAGCCACCTCCCCATCCTGCACCCTTCCATTTTCTTTTGAAAATAAATGAAAAGTTATTTAAGAGCCTCTTCTTGGCCTTGTAAATTCCACCAGAGTCACTCTTGCCTAGAGCTTGGCGAGGGGCCTGTGAGGATGCTGAGGGGCAGCCTTTGGCCTAGCTGACGGACCATCAACTCCTGCCAGGCTACCCCTGGGGGAATGTTCTCTTTGGCATTGCTGCCCAACTGCACAGGCCCCTGAATAGACCCTGTGGTTGTAGACATTCCCATGGGGCCTTTCTGGAGAAAAGCATATTGCTGAACACAAATCTCAAGCCCCCTAGTCAGGCTGATGTGGGAACAGCTTCTCCATGCCCAGGCAGGCAGTTATTGACGCCACAGGACATGCCTGGACTTCTCTCTGGCTTCACAGGTCAGAGCAAAGGCTGTGTTGGGATCTGGATGCTTGCCCGGCCTTTAGCTAAGCAGTAGACATGCTGTGATGGATCTGGGGTGGCTGGGTTATTCCTCAGTGTGTTGGTCCTTTATATCCTATCAGACACTGTGGAGCATATCTATGTGCTGCTCTAGTCTTTTTTTTTTTTTTTTTAAAGATTTATTTATTATGTATACAGTGTTCTGTTTGCATATATCTCTGCAGGCCAGAAGAGGGAGCCAGATCTCATTACAGATGGTTGTGAGCCACCATGTGGGTGCTGGGAATTGAACTCAGGACCTCTGGAAGAACAGCCAGTGTTCTTAACCTCTGAGCCATCTCTCCAGACCCTTTCTATTCTTTATAAGGGTTGTTTGTACCTGTGAGCTCATTGGATTCTTACATGAGAATCCTGGGAAATACAAGTTATTTTCTGAATTTGAACAGTGAACCTCCAAGGACACCTCTTAAGGGTTTGGGTCAAATCTCAGTGTACTAAACGTGGTTCTTCTCCTGAAAATGAGTAACTGGGTGAAACTGGATTTTAAAGACAACCTAAGTCGACCCTGGTAGAATGATCACAGGTCCATTGTCTCTGGTTTCTCTGAGGCAGCAACATGAGCCCAGAGTGGAAGGAAGGGACATTGAAGGAAGCATTCTCTCAGTCCTGGGACCAGGGCTGGCTAAGTCCTAGGCAGTGGCTCAGCTGCTGTTGCTGCTGTTTCACTCGGCTTCCTGACACTCTGCGCCATCTTTAAGAATAGACCCTTTCCCACAGGTTCAGGACCCCTGCTTCCTGATGCGAGCTCCCAGAGTTCATCACAGAGTTGTGCAGGGGGCTGAACTGACTGGAAGAAGTTGAATGTCCCACGTTAGTGTTGCTGCTGAGTGTGACTGTTTGGTGGTGATCCAGGGGGTGGGTGGGGTGAGCTGAGTCTCGCTTGGCACTGACAGACTAGAATCATCTTTCCCGTTAACCTCCTTTTTCTTTTTTTCTTTTTTCTTCCTAACTTCTGCCCAGTAAGGACTTTTTCCAGAGTAAAATCTCTAGACCCTTTAGTGTCTGTTTTTAGTAATCTGGATCTGGAGCAAGTGACTCTGGGCAATTTAGAACCCATTCTGGGGCAAGCCTGGCCTACTCAGTGTCCCTTGTCCACAGTGGTCAGGGAAGGGACCTGACATCATTCCTCTGGTCTGGCAGAATTTGTGTGGCTCTATAGAGATTTAACTGGACCTGTGAAATTATGTGAAACAGATGATGCTCACAAATACCTTTGTAACATATAAGCAGCAATGATGACTACAAATCCTGGGCAAAGCAGAGAAAATGGAACGTTGAGGGAAAGCATCAGCTTTGCTCTGGTTTCTACATTAGAACTGATTAGTTACTCTGTCCTCAAAGGAGTGGACAGTTAGCCTTGTTCTGATGCAATGATGTCTTTGGTTTATTACATGTGTTTCGTATTGTCAAAATGGACCCTGGTTTGTCAGGGGTGTCCAGAGAAGTATAGCCATAGACTATACCATATATATGTGTGCTAGGCATTAAACGTGTTCCTTAGAATTTATGTCTTGGAAACTTAATTCCAGTGCAACATTGTTGAGAGGTGGGAACTTGGAGGGAAAATTGGGGCTGGAGGGCTGCATCCTCATGGGTGGGTTAATGCTGGTGACAAAGAGCTTTAATTATGCATATTCTCTTCTTGCTGTTCCGTTTTCTGCCACGGGATGAGCCAGTAAGCAGTTCCCTCAGGAAATTCCATCCTGTGACCTTGGGCTTGTTAGCCTCCAGAGTTGTGAGTAGTATGTCTCTGTTCCTTCTTTCTTTTTATTATTTTGTCTTCTGTTCCTTCTTATCTACCCAGTATCAGCTATTATGTTATTGAAGCACCAAATGGACAGAGTTTGGGGTGTGTGCAGCAGAGGTGGGGTGTGGAGAGAGGAAGGGAGGGAGGGAGGGAGAGAGAGAGAGAAAGAGAGAGAGAGACTTTAAAGGAAATCAGTAAGTGTTGATGTGGCAGATTTGATCCCAAAATCTCTCTAATCCACCAGTAATGGATCTCAGGCAGAAACTTAGTAGTGCTGTGTTATCTAAGGCAGAACTGTTTCTTTATGGAACCTGGGCCTTTGCTTCTAGGGCCTTCAGTAGATTATGTGAGATCTACCTATATCACAAAAGTCAATTTACTTTCATTAAAACCCATGGATTAAAAATGTTACACACACACACACACACACACACACACACACACACGCACGGACGCACGCACGCACGCACAAAGAAAGAAAGAAAATGTTACAGTACCTTCACAAACACTGCAAAGCAATTTCTAGATTGGTATTTGACTGAACAATTGAGCACCACAGCTTAATCAAGTTGCCTCATAGGTGGATCAATGTAATGTCCTTTGTGCTTCTCCCAACAAATGGCTAGATTTTATATGTCAACCCTCGACTCTAACTGCAATTGTAACTTGCTTTGGCCTCTGGAGTATGCAGCAGAGCTATGTTCTGAGACTTAGGAAGCCTTTAAGGAGGCTCTGCTTTCATTTGGAGAAAAAGAGATGTTCCAGGGAAAGAAGCCCGGAGGCCCTGTGCATAGAGAGAGGCACAGCAGAAACAGACACTCCACAGAGTAGAGAGTGGTCCTCATGGGGCCCTCCAACCTTCTTGATTCTTAGAATTTGGTACAAGGAGACTGGTGGTGTTTAAATCAGTAAGATTTATGATGGTTTAATATGCAGAAAACTGGTTGGGGATTATATTCCAATTTAGCCAATACATGGAAAGACAAGATTGGAACCCATGAATTCACAAATACTTAGCAAATAATTTTTCAGTAAATAATTATTGCATTTTTCTATGTTAGAAACAGCTTACATTTGGATCCAGGCTTGGCTCTGGTGTCTGAGCTTTTGGAACATTGGCTCCCAAGCTGTTGAAACAAATGTACAATATCATGAGTGTTAAAGGAGACAGTGGGTGCCAAGCACGTGTGTCACGGGGGCGGGTACTCAGCATGTGGTGGCTGCCTGTTTACTTTTACTTGTGCTGTAAGATCCTTGCTCACAGTAAGATCACAGCTTAGCAAGGAAGCAGAAGTAACCACACTACAGAGTACAGGTGAGGGAGAGAGGATTCCTTCCAGGAAGTGAAGTAAGGTTTGACCTAGGAACAGAAAAAGAAAAAGATATTCATCCAGCCAGCATTCTAGATACCAGGATCTAGAACTCCCCAGCTGAGGTTTTTGTCACAGGACTCTATGCATGATTAACTTCTTTTTATTTTATAAGACAGTTTCCTCTCAGTCTGTAACCAATGCTAGCCTGGCTGTCACAATGTAGCTCGGGTTGGCCTTGAGCTCTTGATTCTCCTGCCTCAGCTTCCCAAGTGCTGGGATTATAGACATGTGCCACCACACCTGGCAGCATTTTGGAATTTCATTCTCTGTTTGGCTTGGTAATCTTTTTTTCTTAAAGAAACATGGCAGGGGAATCAAAGCTGGGGTAATAAATTGGGAGACCCTCAGGTGGTAGCTTTCCATATGGCCTTACTAGAAGTTGGATGGGGGTGAGGAAGGAAAACAGGATACGGCATTCATTTTTATTTATTTTTTATTTTTTTGGTGATTTTTTTTTTTTTTTTTTTGAGCTAGACTTTCTATGTGTTAACAACAGCCTTGGATGTACTGAAACTCGCTTTGTAGACCAGGCTGGTCTCGAACTCACAGAGATGTGCCTGCCTCTGCTTCCCTGAGTGTTAGGATTAAAGGCATGTACTACCATGCCCAGCCCAGCATTTATTCTTTCTAAGGTCCCCAGCACTCAGTACCTTGGCTTTGGGCATTGACAAGGACCTACTGTGTTGGATTACAGAGTCCAGGGCTGGCCTCTAGCCAAATACACTCAGCAGTTTGCTCTCAGCTCCTTCTGTGTCTTGCACTATAGACAGTCTAGCTGGGGAGAGTAGTGGGATGTGGCCCTTGGTCATGGACCGACCCACAGCCCTTCTTAAGTCAGGAAGACACTGTTTTCATCTTAACTACACTGTGGATTTGTTAGGTTTCTTCACCTTTGTGCTCTTTCCTCCTCTGTAAAATGAATTAGACAATTAATCCCTCTTTCATAGGCTGCTTGCTGTGAGGATGGGGTGAGAAAGCCCTGGGCTTCTCACACAGCAGTCCTTGGGCCGGTTGTGTTTCCTTCTCTGCCCACCGTCACTGTCACAGATTGACTTTACTGTGCCTCACCCCCATCTCTTTCTGAGTAGTTTTGACTCCTCCCCTGTGGTCCTCTCTGCTACCCCTGCTGATGGAAGGAGGGCATCTTAGTATGTGCACAGACTTCAGACTACAAAGAAAAACAAGAATTTAAATCTTGATCTGCCTGTTCACTAGCTGGGAGATCTCTAGAAAATTACATTCTGAAACCTTTGGCTTGTTATTGGGACTGTAGGAGGAGAAGGGGAGCATTGCCTAGTGCCCTGTCTTAGTTGGGGGCTCTATTGCTGTGAAGAGACACCATGACCATGATCACTCTTATAAAGGAAAACACTTAATTGGGTCTGAATTACAATTTCAGAGGTTTAGTTCATTATCTTCATGGTGGTGTGTGGGCAGACAGGATGCTAGAGAGTTCTACAACTTGATCCAAAGGCAGCAGAAGCATCTCTGACGCTGGGCATAGGGCTTGAGCATAGGAGACCTCAAAGCCCACTCCAGAGTGACACACTTCCTCCAACAAGGCCACACCTCCTCATAGTGCCATTCCCTATGGGGGCCATTTTCTTTCAAACCACCATATGCCCCTTAGGAAGAAAATTCCCTCAAAAGGACCCGAGGCCAAAATACTTAGATTTTGGATTCAGGTTTGAGTAGCCAGTCATGCCATTTACTAACAGAGGGGACTCTGGGGCTTGGTAGTATAGTGCAAGAGGTAGATAAGTAGGTCTGGCTTGGAGAACTTGAGTGTGAAGGGCTCTGAGCCACTCATTGAAAAGAAGTCTAGTGGGAAGATTGTAAAGTGGGTGTCGGGTCTCTGGAGTGAGGTTGGAGCTGAAGAGGCTCGGAAGATGAGGAGCAGGCCATCAATGAATCCTGGGACGATGTCAGCATTCATGGGGATGACTGAGAGCTCATAAAAGTCCTGCTCCAAAGAACATCCCTTTCCTTTGGCATAGGAGACAGCTGTGAGGCCTGGGCAACTCCCTGAGCCTCAGCTTCATTCCCTGGCTGGCTGATGGCCAAGGCACACCTTAGCTGGGACATCCCCATAAGACCAATCCTTTTGGTATCAGGCCCTCCAGGCCCTCCTTTTTGAAGGCTTCACATTTAACCATTGGTTTTCTGCTTTTCATGTCTCAGCCTCAGTCTTATAATTGGAGACAGCGGCAAGGCCATGGGTGTAGAATTCATTGGGGCCTGGCCATCCTCTGTGGATCCTACTGACAGCCTGGCTCACATGTGAGTTCACACTTGGGGAATGTTAATAAATGCCCAGCATCTTGGCCAGCTCCAAGTTCTCTGTTTCTGTGCCAACGGCCTCTCAAGGTGATCCACCTCCCATTTGTTGTTCTCATGGCTGGACTTCTCTGCTCTTTTAATTAAAGTCTGCCCTGAGAAGAAAGTATTTGGAAGGCTCAGTGAATTCTCCCTTCGGCTAACAGTCCAGTGTGTCTGAACGTTCATGTGGTTTTGTTTACAGTGTCTGACCTGGGTCAGAAATATCTTCTTTAATGGGGATCATTGCAAAAAAAAAAAAAAAAAAAAAAAGTATTGATTTCAGTGGCGCTCTTCGAGCATGCGGTTGTGTGATGGCATGAGTCTGGAGAGGTCAGAAGACAACCTGCGAGAGTTGGTTCTCTCCTTCTACCCTGCCGGTCCTGGGGATTGAATTCAGATCAACAGGCTAGTCAGCAAGTGCTCTCGCCTGCTGAGCCATCTCACCAACCTTGGGCTCATTTTTTCCTTTCTTAAAACTTGTATGGATTTTGCAGCCCACATAGACCTAAGCCTGATTTCTCCTATCTTGCCTAAGTTGTTACTGATGATTTGCAGGAAAAAAATATTGGAGAACATCTAGTTTGGTGTTACAGTTGCAAAATAATCAGAGTTAGTAAAAGTTATGAAGGACTCCCTCAAACTCGAACAAAAGCATTACTTGGGCAAGGAGAAGCGAACCTCACACTTGCAGAAATACGAGGTCACAAGGGGCAGGGAAACCAGCTGTGGAGAAAGGAAGGGGTCAGCTTCAGTGACACTATTGTCCCGACAGAATCCCATTAATGTCAGGTTCAGTGAAGCAACGAGGAGAAGCTAGTCTGAAGTTGAAAGGGACTAACACAATGTTGGTATTTATTAATATCATCAAGCACATCTTGGACTCTGTTCAAGGACCCAAAACAGAAAGGGAGCAAAGGCTGGAGGCAGGTGTGTGTGGGTGTGTGTGTGTGTGGGGGGGTGTGGGGGGATAAAATGAAGCAAATGATGAGAGAAACAGAGAGCCACCATCAGACTGAAGGTGGTTCATTTCTGCCAGGTGCCGTGACACAGGCCTATAGCCTCAGTACTTGGAAGGTTGAGGCAGGAGGATGACAAGTTTGGGCTAGCCTTAACTTGCCAACAGAAGACCTTTTCTCAAGCAAAGCTAAGCAAACCATTTATTTTCTCAGTTTCTGTGAAGTTGCTGGTCTCTGGTGGAAGGGAGTTTCTGGGCCCAAGGAGGCCAACAAGACCACTTACTCAGCTGCTTTCTCTCTGCCTCAGGCCACTTTCTCTGGGGTTCTGCAGTGAAGGGAACTGTAGTCTGGGGCATGGAGAGGTCATTCTGAGGCTCTGTAGTGAAAGGGAGACTAATTTGGACTAAGACACTACCCTCAGTGGGTAGGAGCACTGACTGCTTTTAGAGGACCTGGGTTCGATTCTTGGCATCCACATGGCAGCTCATACTTGTTTGTAACTCCAGTTCCAGGGCTTCTGACACCCTCACACAGACTTATATGCAGGAGAAACACCAATGAACATTAAATCAAATTTAAAAAAAGAAGATAGAGTCCACTTAAAGACTCTCTTGGAGGAAGACGGGTTGGGACTGAAGAGTTGGGTGGTTGTGTCTGCTGTTCTGAGGAGTCTTTAGAAGTGCAGGTTACTAGAGTTCAAGTTCCAGCTGCCTGCCAGTTGTGCAACCTTGGGAAGAGTACTCAGGCTCTGTGTCTTCATGTGAATGGTCTTCTGGGGTAGTTAGTGATGCAAATTAGGTGCTTGAGGACATTCAAAACACCTAGACTAGCATCTAGTTTATAGGAAGTGTGCAGTGCCTCTTAGATGATGTTATTACGATCAGAATGTAGGATCTTCAATTTTACGCACTGTAACTACTGCCAGGACTTGCTTCATGCTCTTGGGCAGGTCACCCTCTGACTTTGGCTCTAGTTTTCTGTTCTCAGGTTAAGGAGAGGGATCCAGAGATTTCTTTGGCCTAGAGAATTCTAATTTCTGCAAGCCCCCAGCCCATCCCAGGTTTCACACAAGTCTCCTAAGGGGACCTGTGTTTCCAGGGTCTTTCTGGTTTCTTCCAAAGGGAGTTTGGGTTTCTTCTCTTCCCATCAGCTGGAGCAATTCCCAGCAAGGGGACCTGGAAGGCTCTTCCCTGCAGATGTACAGGTCCTGTGTTAATCTCTTTTTGATGGCCTTTATTGCAGGTGGATTCCCTGGAAGTACTCATTGCCAGGGGGAAGAGCTAATCCTTTGCTCTTGGGCCTTGGGGACCCAAAGCCTGACAGTGATATATCTATATCTATATCTATATCTATCTATCTATCTATCTATCTATCTATCTATCTATCTATCTATATATATAGAGAGAGAGAGAGTGGAGAGGTGCAGAAGGTTAGGAAGTCTCTGGCTCAGTGGAATGATGGAGGTCATTTAATATTTGGACCCCCCCTACCCTGCCAGTATGATCTCACATGGCTGGCACACAGGAAACCTTAATCCCATCACTTTCTCATTGTGTTACAGGGGCAATCAAGGTCCCTCTAGGAGACCTCTTAGTCTCCTTGGTAAAAGAACTTAAGAATGGACTCAGAAGAAAGCTCAGGGACAATTTCTTAGGGTTTAAGAGAAAAACCCAAAGCAGGCAAGCTACAAATTTCAGCAGCTCCATAAGGAGGAAGATAGAATAAAGGAAGAGAGAAAGCCACGCCATGTGAATTAGACACACAGGTCAGCCATGCAGTGGACAAACAGTCACAGAGTGGGGAAGAGGGCTTTAAAGAAAGAGTGGAAAAGCCAAAAGTACCAGAAAAACATACTTAGGCTCCAGCCAGCGTCGAAAAGAAAGATAACAGAGAGCAAAAGAAAATGTTAGGCCTTTCTGAGTCAGAACTCACAGAGGCAAGAAAAACCAACAGAGCCTTATAGCATCCCTGTAGAGACTACACATGGCAGGAATTCTGGGAAAAGAAAGTGCATTATCTCATCAAAGGGGTAATTATTCCTCCCTTTTCTTTAATGTGGCTTAAGATGAACCCCCTTCCTGAAAGGATGGTCCCTTAGCCAGTTGACTGATCTATCCATCTGGAATGTTAGGTTTGCATCTAGGTCAGAGAGTCCATGATTTTGGCAAAGAGGCATTAGCTTTCTCTAATGGCCCTCCATAGAGCCCCAAGCAAGTCTACTATAACAATTACATCTCTAGTCTCTATTAGAAAGTCATTAGCACTGTTTTTGGAAATTGGCTTGCTTCCTCCACGGTCTCCCACTGTCTCTGAAGCTTTTTGTTTCTAAGCCAATTTCTTCTCTGGGATCATGGTCTTTGGTTATTCAGACATTTTGGACCTCGAGGGCTTGGCCCCTGCTCTTCTATACCTGGAACATTTCTCCACCTCTCTTCCAAAGCTGTTATCTGATCATTTCTCAAATCTCACTGGAAAGACCTTTTCCCAGACACTGGGGTGACAAGTAATGACAGATGTGGGCTATTTTCTTTGTCAGGCCTGGAAGGCACAGACTATTTCTGCGCAATTGAGGGGGACAAGATAGACACAGACGTATGGGTATTCCTCTTTTATGGGGTAGGGGTAGGGAGAGAGACTGCATCGGTGATTAGAAGCTGATGTAACTGCAGAACTATACTGTAGCAGGCCATCATGTGATTGCTCAAACAAGACCATCTATGAGTCTCCACATCCTTGGCCTCACAGAATTGCCTGTTTCCACCCTTCACCTGATGCTGGACATTCAACAACCCAATACAAGCT
This sequence comes from Onychomys torridus, assembly GCF_903995425.1. Taxonomy (NCBI): domain Eukaryota; kingdom Metazoa; phylum Chordata; class Mammalia; order Rodentia; family Cricetidae; genus Onychomys; species Onychomys torridus. The sequence continues at coordinate 122,860,544 of NC_050444.1, read as the reverse complement.
TAGAAGAGGGGAACAGACCCCACTTTGAGAAAATCTCAGTGTGTTCTTGGATCTTCTCACCTTCTCATGAACAACTTCCTCTCCATTGAAGCTTCCTCATAAAATGAGCTACTTTGAAGTCCTGGGGATGTGACTCTGAGAAGTCCCTCCCCTCCCCCTAAGCATGTTCTTTTACCTCTCTGATGGTAACAAGGACACAGAAACACTAAGCAGAGATCTCCATCTGGTCTCCCCATCTCTCAGACCTTCCCAGCATTCCCCATTGGCAACACAAATTGCAGTCAATTCTGGGCCTGCACCAGGGCCTAAGATTGCTCAACACCAGCCACTTGCCCTTTTCCCAATTTTATGCCTGTGGTGATATTTTGTTTGTGCTTTACCAACTAAAGCTTGTCTTGAGTTCAGAGTGCAGAGCTAGCCACTAGAGGCCCAGCGGTGGTGGCACACACCTTTAATCCCAGCACTTGGGAGAAGGAAACAGGAAGTGATATGGCTGGGCAGAGAGAGGAAGTGATGAGGTGGGGTGGAGACAGGGTCTCAGCCCCTTTCAGGCTGAGGATGTGGCAGAGGTAAGGAGTCTTTCTAATGGCTGGCTGCTCTGCTTCTCTGACCTTTCAGCTTTCACCTTGGTATCTGACTCCAGGATTTTATTATTAAGACTGGTTAGGATTTGTGCTGCATGTGCCTGAAAACAGTTCACACTCACTTTATGCTCCTGCCTGGGAGGGCCACCTCCCACCCCCATTGTCAAAGGGCAAAGCCACGGTTCAGTTTAACCCTCCTGCACGGTTTCATTTCCAAGACTGTATAACAGAAAAAGTGTTCTAATTGAGGTGTGTGGAAGAGCTTTGGTTTCACAGAGTGAGAACACGGAACACTGATGACGCTGGTGACAAAATGCCAGCACTGGTCATTTCAGAGTTACCTGCTTCACAAGGCAGAGATGAGAAGACAAAGACAAGGAAAACAACTGATGAGTCAACACCCGGCTCATTCCTAGAATTCTGTCTCCTTTGGAGACGTGAACCATGTCTACTCCTCCTCCTAAGGTCCTAGTGACAAACCAGGTATGATCCCACCGAAGTTCATCCTGCGGAATGAATGACTTCATTAGGCTTACTCACTGGAGCTGCAATGGGAAGTGTTCACCCGGCATGGATAACGGTACATTGTAGTTGTACAGGTGGAGTCCCTCCTCTAGTCTTTCCCTAATTAATGCACTCCAGCCACTCCTGAGGCCACATGCAGTAAGGTCGGAACGGCAAACAACTACCTGTGAAGAGTGGCTGGTGCTCAGGGAAGGGGCTATGTCCTCTCCGACCCCTCTCTGATGATTCTTTTTGTCATTGTGGCACAAACTGAGCCATCTAAGAGAGGGAATCTTAACTGAGAAAAATGCCTCCACCAGGTCACTTTGGATGGTGTCATCCTTGGGTAGGTGGTCCTGGGGTGTATAACAAAACAAACTGAGTTAATTAGGAGGAGCAAGCCAGTAAACAGCATTCCTCCACTGCTTGCTTCAGTTCCTGCATCCAGGTTCCTGCCTTGACTTTCCTTCCTGGTAGACAACAACTGTAAACTGAAATAAACCTTTCCCTTCCCAAGCTGCTTTTGGTCATGATTTTGTATCACAGCAATACAAACCCAAAGACACGCTTCTCCTCTGGGACATGATATAGAAATGTATGATATAGAAATGATAAGACAAAGGGTAGATTATTGAATCTACTTTAATCCAAAAAACAACTATTAATCCTACATATTTTACATTAGTATAGCTTTTGGTTTATTGATTACTAATTTAAAGTTAATTTTGTTATACTGTATGTATATTTCTACTCTTGTTTAAGGTATTATGTTTATGTAACTCATTTAAAATTGTAATGTATCATTAAGAAATATAGATTAATAGTCATCTATGATAATCAAACTTATAGTCATGTTAGTTAAGTTTTCCAGGTATACATAGATATATTTCAATTAGATAAATTAATCTTCAAACACTTCAAAGACCTACAGAATATGGCATTTAAAATGTTTTAAGAACTTAGACTTTTCTGGGCATTGAGACATGTCTGTTCCTGGCAGCACCAATCTACTTCAGAGAAGATGATGCACATTGAAGAAACTCCATATAGAGTTTGCTTTCTATGTGGCAAAAGTTAGCCATTTGGGCAAGAAATTGCTCTTTCCTGAACTACTTGAAAGTATATTGTATAAACTGCACATAGGAAAAATGACCACTGAACTTTGCCAAAACAAGGCAAGATGGTCTTTCAAGTTCCTGCTTCACAGAAGATACTGCTAGATATTCTGTAGGATGCAGAGGAACATAACTGAGGAACTTTGCCAATAGGTGAGACAGTCTTTCAAATTTCCTGCTTCACAAAAGTTCCAGAGGCGCTAGGTCTGTAATCTGAACATGGATGCTCCAACATTGCAGAGGAACTTTGGGTGACTGTCTAGGCAGCCAGATGTCTCTTGTCATTTCTTCTTCTTCTTCTTCTTCTTCTTCTTCTTCTTCTTCTTCTTCTTCTTTTTTTTTTGTTTTGGTTTTTCAAGACAGGGTTTCCCTGTTTAGCTTTATGCCTTTCCTGGAACTCACTTGGTAGCCCAGGCTGGCCTCGAACTCACAGAGATCCACCTGCCTCTGCCTCCTGAGTGCTGGGATTAAAGGCATGCACCACCATTGCCTGGTGTCTCTTGTCATTTCTAAAACTTTGGAAGTTGCTTACAATGCTCTTACTGTTTACTTAGGTAATATTATATCCTTCTGGGGTCTTTGATGGAGTTGAAGACTAGATAGTTATAGTTATATCTTTCTTTAATCATGAAAAGGTAAATTAGATATAAAACTTTAGACTCACATGGATAGAATAGATGATAAATTATTTTCTTCAATTTTGCCAAATACAAATAGACTAGATATTATAACTGTAATTCTTGCTTGGTAAGTTCATTATATATAATTTTACTATGTTAAAGTTAAAACCTTCCTTTTTGATTAGACAGAAAAGGGGAAGTGCTGTGGGATATCTTTCTGTACACTGTGAATATATGTTATTGGTTAATTTAATAAGCTGCTTTGGCCTATGGCAAGGCAACTTAGAGGCAGGTTGAAATCCAAGCAGAGATACAAGAAAGAAAAAGATGGGATGGGAGTGATGTCAGCCTGCACCCAACAAGCAACATGTCACCAGACTGGTAACGGCACAGCCATGGGCCTCGTGGCAAAACATAGCTTAATAGGAATGGGTTGAATCAAGTTATAAGAGCTAGCTAGCAAGAAGTCTAGCCACAGGCTAAACAGTTGATAATTAATATTAAGCCTCAGAGTAATTATTTTATGAGTGACATCCAGGGATAGTGGATGGGAGAGATTCATCTGGACTGCAGGGCTGGGTGGGACTGGAGAAACCTCTGGCTACAATTTTCCCTTTTTGTGCAGGATTAAAGCAGCATGAACCTCACCATTATGCCTATTGAAATTAATCTTTTGGGGGTATTTGTCTGTTATATCTTTAATTGCCCAGAAATTCAGACGAATGGCATTGGTTTAACTTGGTGATGCAGTTCTTTCATGACTTTGTCCAGTTTGTAAGGAGCTTAGTCCAAAAGACCTACTATAACTTTTATTTAATACCATTTTAGATTAAGAAGCTTGTCTGCGTCTAGGAACCAAATGGACACAATCAAATTAGCAGGAGAAAGACATATAGGTTTCATTAATTTTATATGTACATTAGAAGCCTCACAAAAGGCTGCAGTTCTAAAGAAATAGCTAAAGAAGAATGCCCTGTAGACAAAGAATAATAAATCTGGGGGAAATTATTATGAAAAGGACTCTAGGCTGGAGTGTCCATTCTAGGAACCAGCAGTATATATAGGGAGTGGGGGATGTACACCTGAGTGAAGGAAAGAATGGGCTTGGTGAGTATGTTTGGACAGATCCACAGAGCAAGACTCCCCAGTCTCTGGTGATTAGGGGCTATTTCTCACTCTTGTGTGGGGAAATGCCTCCTCCTCCAAGGGATTTTTATGGTTTGCTCTGTGTAGAGACAAGCAGGTCAGAGATGCCTTTCTTCAAGTATGGTTTATCCACAGGGTTCATGTTGAAATAATCAATATGTCAGTCAGGTATGTTTTGGGGTGGATACTTCTTCTTCATCACCCACACAGGTCCCACAGTCTGTCTCTTATCTTCAGGCATTAAAATTATTTTTTAATTAAAAAGTATTATTTTAATTTTATGTGTGTGGGCCTGAGTGTATGTATGTGCACCACATGGGAGCCTATGGAGGTCAGAAGAAGGCACTGGAACCCCTGAAACTGAAGTTATAGGCAGTTGTAAGCAACCACATGCATTCTGGAAACTGAGTCAGCATTCTCTGCAAGAGCAGTAATTGCTCTTAACGTATGAGCTATCTCTCCAGACCCCCTATTTAAAAAGTAAGAGGCAGAGAAGTAGGGAGTTTGCTGTGAGATTGTCTCCTATGGATGTCAGAGAAGCAACACCTATAACTCATCAACTAGACCGCCTAAACAGGAGCTGACCAAGGACAACAGCAACAGGTGTGCTGAAATGTATGGAGGGAAGACCACTAGGTCTCAATCCTACCCAAAGAACTTCAGACAACTAAAGGATGGTGAGAATGGGAGAAGTAGTCTTCCTCAGGGAAGAACACACCAATCAGTTATTCAATACCAAATGCTCAGTCCTCAAGACATAGGTAACCACTGATCAGGTTGTTCTTATACATGTACACACACACACACACACACACACACACACACACACACACACACAATCACACCCCCCCCCAACAATTAATAAAAAAAGAGGACATGAATTTGAAAAAGAGCAATGGGGGATGGGTACATGGGAGAGTTTAGAGGGAGGAAGGAAGGGGGAATACTGTTATTATAATCTCAAAAAATAGAAGGAATAAACATTTAACTTATGTATATGTATGTGTATCTATAGACATGCACATGTGCATGTGTGTGTTCACAGAGGCCAGAAGAGGGCACTGAAGCTCCTGATGCTGGAGTTAGGATGAGCCTCCCAACGTCAGTGCTGGGAACCAGCTCAGGTCCTCTGCAAGAGTGGTACACCCTCTTAAGCACTGAGCCATCTCTCCATCTCCTCTCATCTCCACACCATGCACAGGTATGCACTGCCTTGCTCGTGCTTCTGACCTTTCTCTACAAACCTCTTCCTGTTTACTTTCTCCTCTTTCTTTGCTCTCTGATCACACTCAGCAGCTTCCATGTCCCCGCAGCCTATGCTTTCTGTAGAACAGGGCTAAAGGGATTTCCTCCTTCTGTGGGACTATGTAAAACAATGGGCTCAATAATAACAATAGCAAGCACTTTTAGAGCTTGTCAGGATTCCAGGCATGTCAAGCATTTCATATGTTAACTCTAAGGTTGGCGAGGCTTGTTTTTAAAAAAGACATTTTAATTTTTTATTTGTGTGTGTGTGTGTGTGTGTGTGTGTGTGTGTGTGTGTGTATGTCTGTGTGACTATCATGTGTGTGCATGTGCCCACAGACACCAGAAGGGGGCGTGTGATCCTGTAGAGCTGGGGTTTCAGATGTTTGTGAGCTGCCTGATGTGGCTTCTGGGAACTGAACTGAATCAGGAGCAAGTGCTCTTAACTCTTGAGACATCTGTCCAGCCCTGATGTGTGTGAAGCTCTGACAACCACTTTCTATAGAATCAGGCAGAGTGTGCTCAGAACATTGGCTCCAAGGTGCAGACAGGGTACAGGCTACTCTGCAGTGAATGCTGGGACTGGCATTTGGGGACAGAGCAGTGGATAGGAGGGGTCTGGGTAGGGGTTGGGTTGTGATGTGGTCTCAGCCAAGATTGTAGCTAACTCATAGGGTTCACTGGAGTCTGGCTGGGCCTTCAGTGGGTTCAGGCTGGGGTGAGTGGCTAGACTTTATGCCGACAAGATTTCAGATGTGAGTGTGAACTTGGGTGAGCTGAGTGTGACTGTCTAACAGCAACATTCCTAGCCACTGGGGACAATAAGATTTTCCTTCCTGAGGGAGAGCTGGAGGATATATCACAACATCCAACACAGGAACAAAAGCATAGAGAGGTCAAGGGGAGGGGGAAAGGGGAGGGGAAGAAGGGAAGGGAAGAGGGGAGGGGGGGAGGGAGAGGAAGAGTGGGTAACAGGAGAAATGAGATATAAGAAAATTCATATCACATGGTTTTATAGGGAATCCTTTTATGTGAACTTCTCTCTTTAAAATACTGCATTTATTTATTCATTTAATATGCATATTTGCCATGTGCGTATGTGGAAGTCAGAGGACAACTTGCAGGAGTTGGCTCTCTCCTGCCACCTATGTGGGTCCCTGGGATTGAACTCAGGTCCTCAGGCTTGGTGGCAAGCACCCTTACTGGTGGAGTCACCTTGCCAACCTTTGTATGTGAATTCTTTTTGTGGCGCTGGGGAGAGAAACCTGAGCTTTCTGCAGATCTACCACCAAGCTAAATCCCAGCCCCTTTCTATGTGTTTAGAAAAGTGGCCGGCATTAACAAATACTCAATAAATGTTGGCTTCTCTTACTGTTATTTTACAGGTGGGAAAAGTAGATCCTGGCGAAGTCAAGTTGTACAAGCAAAGGCAAAGAACTGTTGGGAAGAGAGGTGTATCGTTAGCTAGAGATTCATTAATCTAAACTTCATGAGAACAAGAGCTTTTTAACAACAGTCCCTATAACACCGAGCACGTTGGAGATGTTTTGGAAAAGCCAATAGGAGTTATTGATTTCACTAAAACATTTATGGAGTTGGGTATGGTAGCACACACCTATAATTCCAGCATTTGGGAGGTCAAAAGAACAGAATGGGGAGTTTGAGGCCAGCCTGGGTTACATAATGAGACTTTGTGTCAAGAAACCACACTGTGAATTCACCCACCCGAGTATTCACAGAGATAGGAGTGTGGCACCCCAGGTCTTTGTTTGCTTTGATGGCCCTTCTTTGCAACTACATGGTCTAAGCATCTTAGTTTCCAATTATGAAAATCAAGGTTCCAAGAGGAGAGGGACTTGCCCAAAGTCACAAAGTCATCCAATGTATTCTTTTTAGGTCTGGACACATGGACCAGTATTCTTGGCATAGTGTCAGTGTGAGTGCCAATCACTTGGAGGTCTTGTTCAAGTGCAGATATGACCTCAGAAGCTGCCTGGTGGGGCTCATGGTTCTGTATTCCTGGTGAGCTTCTGGGAGTGTGGACGGTTATCCCTGGGCTGTGGACCACCTTTTGGGAGTGTGGACAGTTATCCCTGGGCTGTGGACCACCTTTTGAGGAGTGTGGACGGTTATCCCTGGGCTGTGGACCACCCTTTGAGGAGCAAAGGATCATGGATGGCAAGCGTCTGAGAGTCAAAGTACGAAGGTGGTGCTCTTTGCTGTTGAATGGCTAGGGCCTGCTGCGCCTCTTTCTGCTGCACACCATCCCACCGCTGTCAACAGGCAGCAGGAATAGCTGATTGTGGGCTTAGGAATTCACTAAGGAGCCCTGCTGCTCCTCACTCAGCCCTTCCACTAAATCAGTCATCTGATGGAACTGGCTCAAACCTCCGGTGTGAAGGAACACTCTGCAGCTGGGCTGTGGCGGCTCCCAGCAAAGGCACCTGCAACATCCGCAGTTCTGACTGCTTGGGTGGGCCGCAGAGACAAAGTTGGTTTGATATTAGGATCTGCTATTCACCATCACAATTGGGGTGAACTAGCTAGTTTACTTTTTGGAGCCTCAGTTTCCTGACTCATAAGGTAGGCCAACAGAACTTGCATCCCCTCAGGTTGACAGGAGACTTAAATGACACACACAGTCCTCAGTTGGCACTTGGGACTTAATTTATGAATGTTTAGTTTTTTCCTTTCTTTTTTCTTTTATTTTTTATGGGAGTTGGGTGTTCTGGGAATGTCTCAGACATGAGGAATGGAGGAGCAGAGTGCCACTTAGCTCTTTTACTTGGGGCTACCAGGCAGGGATTGGGGTGTGGCACTCACCTCTACTTGAGTGCTTAGAAGGAAATCTAGACCCTGATCTGCCTCCAACCCCCATCTAAACCCTCACCTCTACTTTTTAGCATCTTCTAGGTTTCTTTTAATGTCTCTTTATCATTGCTGCCCAAGTGAATGGTTATTTAAGTGATGTGAAAATAAGCATTTTGAGATCCTTGTAAGAATTGCAAGGGCGAGACCCCGATCAGATCCTTTTTTTTTTTTTTTTGGATTTTCAAGACAGGGTTTCCCTGTTTAGCTTTGTGCCTTTCCTGGAACTCACTTGGTAGCCCAGGCTGGCCTTGAACTCACAGAGATCTGCCTGCCTCTGCCTCCCAAGTGCAGGGATAAAAGGCGTGCACCACCACCACCTGGCTTAGACCCATTTTATAGATGGAGACATCTGGACTCAACAGTGTCCTGGCAGAGTTAGCCTGCTGGTAGAGACTCCGTGTCAGCCATTGCTCCAGGGTGAAAAATGAGGACTGCGGCTAAGCAAGGCTTACAGTGCATTTTGCTTTACATTTCTATATTTTTGTCACTTGGTTTGGCCTCTGCCAGACAACTGGCTCAGTCAGTGAACCACTTCCTTTCCCCCTGGCTTTGCATGCTAAAGCCACTAGTATTGCTGGCTCTGGGGAAGGACAGGCCTGCCAGCAGAGGATTTGCCAAGTGATGCAGGTTCATCCTGAAGGCCTGAATTTCCTCTGAGAAATTACAGATGACAAACCTTTCACCATAGGCCACGGCTGAACCCCTTGAGGTCTTTCCCTCACATGCCTCTCCTATCCACTGCTGGCCTGAGCCACTGGAGTCTCCTGGATGTCTTTATAAACTTCAGCTGTGTAGGTTAGCCTTGAACTCACTCTCTCCCTGCTTCAGCTTTCTGAGTGCTGGGATTCAGGCTTAGATTACTGCACCTGGGTTCGTAAGCTTTTGAAATCAACATTTTCACTTCTCCACTCTCTATGCCATATCACAACTAGGTCGATTTAGTGCACACCAGATTGCTATTCCCGTGCACAAAACCCTGCCAAGGCTTGCCTTGTCTGTAGCCCTCGAACAACAAGGGCTTTTGTGATCTGCACCCGCCTGCCTGGCCTCCCTTAGCCTTTCACATGCATTTCTGCTGTTCCAGACATTGCATGTCTCTGGGTTTTATTCAAGGTCTCTGCCTGGAAGATTGTTCATTCTGTAGGCCCCTCTGGGAGGTCGTCTGTGATCCCACGGGGTTAGCCTTTCGTCTTTGCCGAATTCCTCCCCAGAACCTCAGCTTCTCTCATTATAACAGGCCCATGCTGTTATAATTGGTACATCGACTTGGTTGGTCTTGGTGAGATATAAGCATGAAATCATACTCTTTTTTCTTTAATCATTACCTTCCCATGTGTGGGATGGAGTATTCTTTTATGGCAGATCTGAACATTTTCTGGCCAGTGAGGCTTTCAAAACCTGAATCTTGCTTCTAATTTAAAATTTGTTTTGCTCTCAGGTCTGGGCCAAGCTTTGGGAGTGGGGAGAATTATCTGCCTCCTCTCTATCCTGTGCTCTTCAGTTTCCTGCATCTGGATCTTTGAGATTTCTGGAAGCCCTGGTGTGGGGCGAGGCAGGAGAACACATTACATGCTATGCATGCATTTTAAATGAATGAATGAATGAAGGAAGGACACAGGCTTAGGAATGAATTCCATCTTAGGATCAGGATTAGTTACATCTCAGGACCTTGGGCAAGTCATTTCCTTTCCTAAGCCTCAGTTTCTCCACCTCTTGTGATGTGGCTATCACAACTCTGCAATTTGTAATGAAGAGCCAATAGAAAATGAATGGAAATGTTAGCCTTCAGACCTTGGCATATCATTGAGTATATAATGGCTGCACCTTTGCAATCAGTTCCTGTTGCTAATATGGAGGTGGTAACTCACACCCTCTAGAGCTGCATTCATACATATGTGCGAGCACAGCCTAATGATTTCATTTCCTTAGCAAGTAAAGGGAGGCAAGGGAAGGACTCCCGTAGAAGTGTGTGTATGTATATATGTTATTCTCCTTAGCTGTTATTTATTGAGTTCTTATGGTTTACAAAGCACAATGCTCCCACTTTTAACCTGTCTTATTACATGTTGTAACAACCTTGTATGTATACTTTGACAGCAAACTCAGGGCATCTGTATTAGAGGCTTGGTGGGGATGATATATAATCTATCCTTGAAGAAGACAAGGGTAGCTGGCAATCACGTTAAGTCTGCCCAACTCAAAGTGTGTTCACTGCCCACCATTTTATGCTGCTTCTCAAACATTAACTGGGAAAATGTTTTCTGTGAATTTCCTAATTCAGCCCCAGAAGGTCTACTATAGGCTCTTGTATTTGATTTTCATTACTCTAACAAAATACTTGAGGCTGTCACCTTTTGGAGAGGAAGGTTTGTTTGGCTTACACTTTGGGAAATTTCAATAGATGGTTGTTTGGTCTTGTTGCTTTGGAGTCTGTGTTGGTAAGTTGGTAGCAGAAGAAGCCCTCACCCATGGCAGGAAGCTGAACAAAGGAAGAGAAAGAGGCTATGTCCTAATGTCTCCTTCAAAGGCATAATCCTAGTTGTGCAGATATCTCAGTAGGCCTATTTTCTTTTAAAGGTTCTGTTACCTTCTAAAAGTGCCATAGGTTGGGAACCAAGCCATCTACACATGCATCTTGGAGGATGCTTGTCCAAACTCTCACAGCTTTCAATGCTAAATTATGAGATTAGACACCCAAGAGAAAATCTTGGTTTGTTCTGAACATGACCAAACTTGCTCTTAGATCCAAATAAGTATGTGTGTATGTGAATGTGAACACGTGGTGTGTGTATATAGGGTCTATGTGTGTAAGGTTTGTGTGTATGTTGGATACTTGAATCTAAGAGGTCCAAGAAGCAGCCCTGTTGAGGTTTACCATGAGTAAAAGTTCGCCATGGAGACAGTGAGGAAGCTTTGGCTGTGAAGATCTCCCCACCCCTCTACCTGCTGTGAGTTCCATCGATGTTTTCTTAAACAAAGACTCAGAGTAAGGTGTATTACAGAGAGAAGTGTCACCTCTAATCTTGGTAAACAAGATGATAATATTCGTGATGCTGGACTGGAGCTAACAGTACATGTTGGTCCTTTGTTGTAGTAGTAGTCATGATATTGATTACATATTCATCTGTAGTGGATAGCCATCCCAGCATTGGCCTGGAAGTTCCAACCTCCATTGAGGCTTCAGTAATGATCACGCCCACAAGGCGGGGCAGAGGAGGGAGCGGAAGACCGAGGAGGAGGAGGAGGTGGCTCTCTTAGTTCCGGGACGCCGGACGCTGGAAGTAGACCGAGCAGAGTTCTCCAGAGAACACCGCCGGACTACCCTATACCTTTGCCAGACCCTGCAACCTACCCCTTCATTTGTAAGTTACCCCACAAAATAAACCTCCCTTTTAACTACATGGAGTGGCCTTAATAATTTCACCAATATTCATCCTTGTCAGGGTCTTCAGGAAGGCACAGGGTGGCCATGGAGTCCTAAACTATGGATGCACAGTAAATTAGAAGATGCAGTTGATGGTTTTTATTTGAAGGGAACATGAACATGTTGTGGAGCACATACACTGTTGGTGGTTAAGGGCGTGGTCTATGGAGCCGGAGATCTGTCTCCAGCACCTTTTGCAATGCAACATCAGGTAAGTTACTTGAATGTCTTTGTTCCTCTGTTTTCTTACCCACAGATTGGAGGTATAGAGATCACCCCAGTTTCATAGAAAAGGTCTAAAAGTCATACACACACACACACACACACACACACTATTATATACATATACACATACATATACACACATATACACATATACACACATATATTATATACATATACACATACATACACACACACACACACACACGCACACGCACACACACACACACATATATAAAGCTCAAGACTGTCTCTGCTGTAAGTACTCAATAAATGTTAGCTAGTACTATTATGTGAAACAGAACAGAGAAGTCATTAATTTAAAAGATAAAATGTTTACGTACTTGCTGAAGTCAACTTTAGGCTGTCATTTTTTGGGTTTGCCTGTTCATTCTCTATAGAAAAGAACACTTCTCTGAAAAAAATTGGTGCACAGATGGTCCAAAGTACACTGTCCCCGTCATCATCAACATGGTTAGTATCATCCTAAGGAGTGCAAAGCCTGTCACATTTGAGAAGCTGCTCACTTGTTTTAATGAGCTGTTATTGCCAGCAGGGACTTACATCTTCTTGACAAGCAAGGTGTTTTGAAGTTGCTCTTAAGGTGGAGGAGAAAATCTGACAGGCCCTTTTTAATACCTGGGGGTTAAAAATGGGCTGTGAATGGCTTACAGTGATTTCCTCATAGTCCAACCTACTCTAGAAGAACAAGTTCAGTGACCTTGATAAAACTCCTATAAGTTTTCTGGGCAATAAGTATATAAAAATAAGGCCACTAAATCCACTCTAGTGTAAATGCAAACAGATCATGTTTTCTGTTTGTAAATTAGTCATCATTAGGAAATGGTAGCGCTCTGTATTGACAAGGGGCCAGTGAGATGGGCTCAGGGCTGAATTGTATCTGATCTCAGAAGTAAAAATTATATATGATAACACTCTTGAACTGACCATGAAGTACAGAAAATGTGCATATGTCTTTAATCCCAGAACTTGGGAGGCA